>NC_133131.1:90048118-90351149 GCF_048418815.1 Hemitrygon akajei | reverse complement strand
TGCATGGTCAATAGTTAGGTTGTGATGGGTTAAAAAAAAAAGACATGATCCTAATTACTGAAACAGTTGACCAACAAAATTGATATGAACTCTATAAAAAGGTGTGTGATCATATCATTTAAGATCCCTTTGAATCTTTGATCATTATTGCTGTTAGAGTTGCAGCTTGGTTTTTACTTGCCTCCATTTCCTGTGTTTGGAGTATTTTATCTCTTTCTCCTTATGTAAGTAAACTTTACTTTCAGTTCCTGTTTCAACTGAAAGTTATCCAAGTAAATGCAAATAGGAAAATAACCTGAGCTCATTGAAGTAGTTTTCATGCATTGCTGGAGAATGTTAGTAGAACAAAATGATATAATCTTGAGATTAGTTTAAGAAAAACAAGGGAACAGTTTATTTCTTCAATATATCAGGGCTAATTTTCTTGGCAAAAGTCTGTTACCATATTCAGTTTTGCAGTTAAAAAAGACTATGTTTGCTTATTCCACAAAAATCATGCTGGTATATTAAATCATAAACATGAGAAAGTCTGCAGAGGCTGGAAATCCAAAGCAATACACATGCAAAATGCTGGAATAACTCGGCCGGTCAGGCAGCATCTATGGAAAGGAATGAACATCCTTCTTCAGGGCAGAAAGGCAAGGGGGAGGACACCAGAATGAAAAGTTTGGGGGGAGAAGAGAAGTAGTGTAGCTAGAAGATGATAGGTGAAGCCAGTTGGGTAGGAAAGGTAAAGGACTGGAGAGGAAGGAATCTGAGAGGAGAGGAGAGTGGATCATAGAAGAATGGGAAGAATGAGGGGACCCAGGGGAAGTGATAGGCAGGTGACAAGGCCAGAGTGGAGAACAGAGGAAGAGGGGATAGAGAAAATATATTTTTAATCGAAGGAGGAAACGATATTCATGCTATCAGGCTGGAAGCTACCCAGGTAGAATATAAGGTGTTGCTCCTCCACCCTGAGGGTAGCCTCATCTTGGCACATAGGAGGTCATGGACTGACATGTCAGAACCCCCTTCCTTTTCACTCCTGAAGAAGTGTCTCTGCTCAAAACATAGCCTGCTTATTCATTTTCATAGATGCTGCCTGACCTGCTGAGTTCTTACAGCATTCTGTATGCTACTGGTATATTCAATGTTTGTTTTATTCTTACAAACTATCTAACCTCACAGGGACAACATAGTTTCCACTGACCAGTCCAGGAATCAGATAGTGCCCAGATGCTTTTTCAGAAGGACCCTCTAATGATCATATGATTCCTGAATGCATATGATTACATTTCAAGAATATAGCTGTTAATGCTTCAATGCACATGTAAACACTTTGAACAGTTAGCCTGAAGGATATTGGCTCACCTGACAGCTCCATCATAACAGTTGCTGATAACCTTCCATAATTTTATTAATGAAATGTCAGAATGAGCACATTGTCAGCAGAATTCACCTTGGAAAACATGATTCTTTCAGTCTTTTCTGGAGGCACCTCCCATATGTGTGCACTGAATTTAATTGAGAGCCTGGTGGTTGATTTCACAGGTCCATTAAGAGGAGAATGAATTGATCCATGCTTTTATTCTCTTTACACCATATAGTACATTGCTGCAGCTCTTGAGCCAACACATAATAGCAGAACTAGAGCAATCTCTCAGAATGATTCTGCACAGGCATTACATATTAGGAAAATTGTACGTCAGTACAACATCAGTATAACCTTCTACCATCAGGCAGGAGACTCTGATGCATAACGACAAAAAATGGCCAGGGTGGGAAATAGCTTCTTCCCTCAGGCCATTAGGCTTCTGAACTTGCTGCTGCATTGACACCGGATAATTTGTACTGTACCCTACGAAACTTTGTTGATGCACTTCACTTTGTTTATGTATGTGCCATTCATCTGAAGATTTAATTCTTAATTTCCTAAGTTAGGTGTGTTATATGTACAACTGTGCCGTACACCCTAGTCCAGAGAAACATTGTCTATATACATGTATATAGTTAAATGACAATCAATGACTTGATTTGACCTGCAGGGACTTTTCAACACCGGTCTCCCATGAGGGGAAATACTTGCACAATTATGATTGTGAAGAAGGTCAAAGCTGTGAATAATATTTGCAAATTGAAACATATGAACATTGCTACTAGAATGAGTTCATTGAATAATGCAGAGACATGAAGTATATTTTCCTTTATGTGAATCTAAATTACAGAAGAGCCAGTCGTAGAGCAGTATAGCACAGAAAGAGTCTATTTGGCCCACTCTATGCATGCTGATCATTGTGACTATCTAAATTGGTCTTACTTGCCTGCATTAATTCCCTATCCCTCTGTAAACCTGTCCTGATGACTCTTAAATTGTCATGTTATTTCCCAGCCTCCTTTGTTGCAGGGCAAACAGTCTCAGCCTATCCAAACTGTACTTATAATTCATGCCCTTCCACTCAACCAACACCCTTGTAAATGTTTTACGCATCCTCTCCAGCTTTATAACATCTTTCCCATCGTGTTGTGACCGGAGCGGCGCATAATATCCCAAGTGCCGCCTAGCCTATGTTTTGTGTAACTGGAAACAGATGTCCCAAATCTTGTGCACAATGCCTTGACCGATGAAGGGAAGCATGTCATACATCATTTTCACCACTCTGAGCTGCTGCTGTCCCGGTGGTGAAGGCAGCCCCACAACAATGAACCAATTATACCTGATACATGAAGTAACTGTTTACTATCAATCCTGAGAAGATCTGTTCTCTCGTTTCACATTGATTTGTATTTTCCACTGGATCAGATTTATGAAGCAATACAGCATCTTGCCGCCAATGCTTAAGTCTGTTGATTCTTCTCTTTATTTGCAACATGCATTTGTTTGGCACAAAAATATCTCAATTTACTCTAGTTCCATTGAATTCAGTGGGATGAATTTAGAACAAGAATACATTACTCTGACATTGTTTTGTTTTAACTTTTAATAACAACTATTAAAATAATAAAATTCTGAAGAAATGAAGCACTAACTCTAAATTTTACTTTTTATGTCCTCAGAGCTTGCTTGGCATTTATTAAAATTTATCGTGCTGTTAACATTTCAGTCACATCAAAGTAAACAAGTGTGTTGCTTTCATGTGTGCTTAATGGGTGACTTTGGATCTTATATGGATTTGAATACCAAGATTATTGTGATGTTGTGATGTTTGTCGAAGAGCATGACAATATCCAGGGTTCAATGTTTAAATACACTTGTACTGATGCTAGAGTTTGCTCTTTAAGTTACTTCATTATTCTTTATGCAAAACCTAAGCCGTTGTTTCATAAGGAATACCATTATATTAACCTCGTTGATCACTTTACAGTGCACTATTATCAGCCAGTGGGGAATGCAACTTAATGGGACCAGAAAGAACAATCATCCTTGAATCAATAATACCCCACAATTTCTCACATTTTAACAGGCAATTCTAAAATTGTAGATGAAATATAAAAATAACCCAATACTCTTGTCAGTTAATAGTCATAATATTATATTCATGGAATAGTGCACAAAACTATTAGTATGTTAATTATGCATGCTTAAAAATGTGTTAACATGACAAAATCTGTAATTATAATTTAATGACAGTGTTGTAAATAAACCACCAGTGATTTGGTTATCTGCACAACACTTTAGAGTTCTATTCCTCCACATGTCGACAGGAGACCTGTTTGAGAGCACAACAGTCATTTGACTTGTATCCTTGGGTAAGACAGTAGATTCATCCCAAGGTGTTGATAAAAGAATCATAATATATGTTTGACTGAGAAAGCAAGTAGTAACATAAATCCGCTGTATTGCATTCATCGCCTGAATCTAAAGGGAAAAAATCATGCAAATCTGACCTCAGCAAAGTGGCTGTGTTTGTCAATATTTTTGAAGTAGAGATGCTCCGGGAAGAATTTTAATCTTATTATACTTTCAAAGTGGAGCCTGTGATGTAGTTGGCAGTAGTAACTGCAGAATGGTATAATGTTTGGCTCTTGGGAATTAAGAGCTGTAATACCTGCATTTCTTTTCCCAAAGGGATGTGCAATGCTACAGCAGGAAGTTTAAGACTTGATGCCATTACATATGTGAAAGTCAATTATGATTGTGCATGCTCAGACATTGAGCTCCAAACTATTGCCAACTTAATAATTAAAACATACTAGAGGACAGCCTTATGCACCACATTTGGTCTATAAAAGTCCTCCACCAACCTGCCCCCACTGTACGCGTTGGTCTCCAATGATACATGTTCATGCTGAAGCCCTGGAAAATGTTGACTAGTTTCCATATCTCAAAGCCACCAATGTTATAGACTTCAGCAACAAATTTACCACTACCTTTAATGAGCCATCATACCCTTAGGTCAATTGATGAAAAGGACATTTGAAGAACAAGAATCAGATATGCCACAAGATGTATAATCTACTGGACAGCAAAATCCTGCATTCCTCCATGCTTCCGAAGGCTTCTCCGGGCATTAACATTATCTCTGTAAAATCCTTCAAATTTACTAGAAGGATAAGTAATCCAATACCACCGTCCTCTCCCAGGCCAACAGACCCAGTGCTGAGACCTTCATTATACAGCCAGCTACAGTAGACCATGTTATAGACAGATATTCTATCTCAAGTGTTGTCATAAGAAGAGACTCTCAGATGGGCAGAGGAAAAGATTCACTAATACAATCAATGCTTCCTTGAAGAAATGCAGCTTTCCCGTTGGCTCATTGGATTCTCCCACACATGACTGCTCAAAGTGGAAAAACATTCGTGATGGTTTTGAAAACTTCAAGAATATTGCCTATATAATTGGCAAAAGGAGTGTACCACTTCACAAACTATCCACCCGCCAGGACCTCCTCACCCATTTATGGAAGAATCCATTGTTCCCACATAAACCTTGTTAAGCACCCCAGAATCTACAAAGCCAGAGTGAAAACATGCCATCTTAATCTCGAGGGTCTTCCAAAAAAGGAGTGAGAAAAGTATTGCAGAGATTCTACTATTTGTGTTCCATAGCTTCAAAGGATGAGTGACAGGAATCCTTGAAAAATGGGAAAAATGCTGTTTTCCTAGGTTTACAGTGACATTTACAGCAAAGTACAGCTCAAGATCAGGAAATCCCCATGAGAACTTTAATCAGTATCAATCTTTAACTTAAAAGGACACTGATTTAATCATGAAATATTTGTGAAATATTTAGGAGATGAAAAAGGTCCAGAAGGAGACACTCATCATTTTTGTCATAATGAAATCATGCACAAGTTTTGCAATAATGGCTCAGAAATCGCTGGAGCAGTACTTTTAGCAGCAAGTGCAATGAATTGGATGTTTTATCTCACCCTTCAGACCACATTATTTTTGTGCTATAAATTGATTTAAATGCAAAGCTAACATTTTCTGTGCTGTTTTACTCTAATCTATTCTAGTACACGTGGATGTTTATTTTTTGCCATTTAGAAAATATACTGTTTTCTGGATTGTCTTTGTATCTGACAAGCAAAATGCTTGATCTATTGGCTTATAATGAATATGTATGCATGTGAAAACCCATTCAAAATGCTTTTGCCTTATGCTATACATTCCAGTGAATAGCTATTTTCAATAATCAGAATAGCTGCTATTACATATTTCACCCTGTGATTGTATAACACTTCACGAGATTTGTATCAGTTTCCCAGAACGCTTCCTGATTTCTGGCCCTTATATTTTACATTTTATTTAGTAGTCTACAAAACCTGAATTGGAGAATCAAAGTATAAGGACAAAAAGAGTTATGTGTGGGGCAGGGAGGGAGGGAACAAGGCTAAAATCAAAGAGAAAGTATACGAAGGGAAGGACAGCTAATTTCTTGGTAGGTGTAATGTTGTTTCAGTTATTTCAAATATGATCTGAGTTTTGAAACCAGTGTCTGTATGAGACAGAGATTCAAAGTTCTAACTACTAAGCCAAGGAAGGAGAAAGGAAATGACAAATAGGGGCAATGGCAAACTTGGGAACATCTGCAGATGCTGGAAATCCAAACCACCACACACAAAATGCTGGAGGAACTCAGCAAGCCAGGCAGCATCGATGGTAAAGAGTAAATAGTCGATGTTTTGGGCCAAGAACCTTCTTCAGGACTGGAAAGGAAGGGGAGAATTCAGAGTAAGAAGGTGGGGGGAGGGGAGGAGAGATGATAGGTGAAACTGGAAGGGGAGGAGATGAAATAAAGAGATGGGAAGTTGATTGATGAAAGAGACAAAGGGCTGGAGAAGGGGGAATTTGATAGGAGAGGATAGAAGACCATGGAAGACAGGGAAGGATGAGGAGAACGAGAGTGAGGTGACATGCAGGTAAGGAGATAAGGTGAGAGAGGGAAACAGGAATGAGGAACGATGAAGGAAGGGGAGTGGACAATTACCAGAAGTTTGAATATCTATGTTCATACCATCAGGTTGGAGACTACCTAAATGGAATAAAAGGTGTTGCTCCTCCAACCTGAGTGTGGCCCCATTGCAGCAGGAGAGGAGGACTTGGACTGACATGTCAGAATGGGAATGGGAAGTAGACGTGAAGTGGGTGGCCACAGGGAGTTCTTGCTTTTTCTGGCTTATGGGGAGTAGGTGCTCAGGGAAATGGTCTTCCAGTCTACGTTGGGTTTTGCTGATATACAGGAAGCCACACTAGGAGCACCGGATACAAAGGATGACCTCAAAAGACTCGCAGGTGAAGTGTTGCATCACCTGGAAGGACTGTTTGGGGCCCTGAATAGAAGTGAGGGAGGAGGTGTGGCACTTGTTCTGCTTGTAAGTTTAGGTAGAGACAATGAATGAGGATCAAATACAAAGTAATGCACAGGACTGACTGAACTTTTTTGTTTTGAAAAATGAGAATCTTGAAAGGAGTCAAAACCACTGTTAGTGAAACAATTTTAAGAACTCTGAGGCACTCTTTGGTAGTGATAAGTTCTCACATGGCTGTGGGAAACCTGCAGCAAGGCTCTAACATTTTAACATGTCCCCCTTTACATTTAATTTCCAGGTATTACCTCTAGGTTTTGATTGAGATACGCAGAGCACCATTCCATTATTTGAAGAACCAAATGGATAATCTAAGTTGGAGGAATTAAAGATGCTTAGAAGGTCCCCCTTTAAATGCTTCTTCTGATGCATTGCTGGTAGCCAAGAGGTGCTGGAAGAAACTCTCTCTAAGTCAGACTGGAAATGTTTTGCTGCAATAAAAAAAAACAACCACTGTTATCTATCAACCCTTATCCTGTTTGACTTCATTTTGCTTTGTCAAACCTACTCCATCTCATCGAGGTACAATGTTTGCTGCAGAGGGCAGTGCTCTGTGTTCCTCCGTAAGATTGAGTGTTATACTGTATGTGTGCATGGTACGCTTGTCTTTATTAGTCAAGGCTTTGAGTTCAAAAGCCACAAAGTAATGTTACAGCTTTATAAAACTCTGGTCAGGCTGCATCTGGTGTATTGCTTTCAGTTCTGTTTGCCCCATGAAAAGAAGGACGTGGATGAATTGGAACAGGTGAAGAAGAGGTTTACTTGGATGCAGCCTAAATAAGAGGGCGTGTGCTATAAGGAGAGGTTGGACAAACAAAGGTTGTTTTTTCCTGAAGTGATGGAGGCTGGGGAGATAAAAGTTTATAAAATTGTATGAGACATAGATAGAGTAGATAGCTGCTATCTCTTTCTCAGGGTTGAAATGTCTAACACCAGAGGGTATGCATTTAAGGTGAGAAGGGGAACGTTCAAAGGAGATACTCTGAGAAAGTTTTTTTTAACACAGAGTGTGAAGTGAATGGAATGTGCTGCCGATGTTGGTGGAGGCTGATAAAATGGAGGCATTTGAGAGGCTCTTAGACATGTGAAAATGAAGAGAATAGAGAGATATGGTCATATGCAGATAGAAGGAATTAACGTAATTAAGCATCATTACTTCAGTTAGATTGACACAACACTGTGAACCATAGGGCTGGTTCCATGTTCTATGTCGTATGTTCTACGCTCTACGTTCTGTATATCGAAGGGCATCTCCTGAAGCATGTATCCAGTTTGTAGGTCATTGTTAGATTCACACATCTGCTGACCATGTGGCATTTAGTGTACTGCCATTGTACAGATTTAGACCTGCATCATAATTGCAGAGTAGGGGCAAAATGAAAAGTCACATTTGACTTAAAATTTGAAATAACCGGTTATCTATTGAAACTAGTGCATACTAGGAGACCAGTCAAAGCTGATCTACCTCACTGTGAATCAGGTACAGCTTTCACATTCTCCACTGGCAAGATTATGCAGAAACTAATTAACAGTAAAACTAGGTTATGAAAACAGAATGGTGGGTGCAGTAAGACTTAATTAATGATGGACCAGGCCTTGATTACAGAGTAAAATGATTATCCACATGACTAACTTATTAACAGTAAATCCACTCTTCAATTAAGTTAACAATTAAATGAAAATCTTAAAACTTGGGTGTCATAACTGCTGCATTCCATGTCTCTACTTTGAGATTTGCTTTGCAGTTCCCTGTTATCACATTAGCACAATCCACATACATTTTTACTGGTTATTAGCCTCCTCTGCTCTTTCCTCTCAAGCAGTAGTCACTATGGTGCTTGGACTGGGATCTCCAAGGGGATCCTGCCACACATAAGAAACATCACTAAGTAGTTCCATTCCATGGCAGATGGAATGGAAACCCTCAACATTGCGAAGTACTGCAGATGCGCAGATTGTTAAACATGTGCAGTCACTGACAGCTCCCAGTCATGGAAAGCTGAGCACTGGTAGGTTAATTGCCCACTGTAAATTGCCCCAAGTGAGAGATGTGTGATAGAATCTGGGGACGGTTTATATGAATATATGGAGGGAGAATAAGATAATGGGATTAGTACAGGATTAACATACATCTGTGGCTGATGATTGGCATGGCCTCACTGGATAAAGGTCTTCTCCCGTGCTGTGTGACTCTGTGATCCAGGGGGAAAGTGGTTGAGTGTGGTGGCTGCTGAAACAACTGCTGATGATGTGGCAAGCAATTCCCTTCCCTCCTGATGCTGCAGGCATCTCCCAGAATCTGATGCAGGAATCTGTTATATTTGTAACTTTAAAACATTCAACTAATGCAAAACAAGACACAGGAGTCCAGGAATGTGGCTATAGCTTCATGTTTACTTTAAGCGAGGTACACACATGTCACATGACAGTGTGATGACATATGCAATTCACATATTCATATAAATAACTCATGATGAATTATTTAAATGAATGAGAATGCTTAATCAATCAATATATATACAAGGTTACTCAAATATAATTTCAATATTAAATACACAATACTCCTCTTTGCTTAGCAAAAACTCCAGCTCAACAGAGACTGCATCTCAACTATATACACAGTATATTATATAATACAACTACTACATGTAAGCATCCACAGCATAATAAACTTTCATGTGTCCCTTTCAGGCCTAAAGATTTAAAGAGGATTTCTTACGCTTTTGGGATAACATCTTTCCTGACGGATGCGGGGGGAGTGGGGGTGCATCACTCTGCTTGCCAGGTGAGACTTGGGGCTGTAAAACAACCTCCGGTTCTGGGCCTCCTCTGTGGTGGTTGTATGAGTTGACTCTGAGACTGCCAGAAGTAGTTCTGACAGCTCTGGATACCTTCCTTCTCCTTCCTTTTTCTTCTTATAGTTTACAGATCTTGATCTTGGGAAGGTGCATTTGGGTCACTGGAATATTCTCCGATTAATCCTTCTATTTCTCCCTTTACAATCTGATTTCTTCTCTTAATTTCCTCATCCACAACATCACCTGGTGAATCCTCTGTTTTTGTATCTCCATTGACTCATTTCTTTCTGCTTTCCATTCATCCAGCTGGTATTTGGTCCTTGCACCTACTTTTACAAGCAACTTTTTGTCTCTCACTTGAATTCTTGCAAAAACCTTAATAAACACAGAGTAGATTCCGGCTCTTTATGCCCACAAAAACCAAATGCTTGGAACTTTCCTGAAGCTCCTTGAACTCTCTTCTAGCTTAAAACCAAGCCATATTTTGCAAGTAACTGCTGGATTAACATATCAGAATCTTTCTTAGATATATTGCCTACAAAAACGGTTGTAGTCAGACTATTGCTTTCATTACTTTTATGATTTCTCTGAATAGCTTGGTCCTTCCTTGGTCCAATATACTTTCCAACACAATGTTTGCCCACTTTTTGGCAATGGTTCATGGTGTATAGCATGGAGACAGATGTGGCATCATCTAGCACCTTTCTTAATTTGCTTTCAGTTGACTCGATCACAGGTGTTGTGGCATGAAATGGTGGATGGATCTCCAATCCAGTTGTAGTTGTCTCACCCAAACATGTCCCCACACTTCTGGTCCTCCTGTTTTTACAACATACAAGCTCAATGTGTCCTGTTTGGTTGTTGTATTTCACCGTTACAAATGTCATTCACACAGGAGTTATATTTCTCCAGTATAAGTTTTTAGTTGGATATCTCCAGGCTTCAGTTTAGTATTTTTGAAATGCCTCTCAAACTCATTTTGTGGAATAACTGAAACATCTAACCCAATTTCCAATCCATTTTAATTAATATGCCATTCACCAGGTGTAAGCCATATTTCTTGTCTATTGTTAATTTTCATATTGTAAATCTTGAGGCTGCTGTCCTGTGTCACTTTCCTGATTATCAAATTTTTCAGCAATGATATGCCAATTAGTGCTCTTTTTGAAACTGCAGCGTGACTGTTTAGCTCTTCCTATTCCCTGAGCACTTCATTTATTTTTGTCTGCCTGACATACTCTTTGTATTATGTCCTACTTTGTTATATTTTCCACGAGTTTCACCTTTAAATCTGCATTGGTCTGGTGTATGTGAACCCCTGACACAATGGTAACAGAATTTGCTCAGCCAGGCAGGCTTCTGTTTAGATGTTGCAATTTTATTCACAATCATTTTTATTCCTGATGGGAACTCAATTGCATCTCTGTCTGCTGTTTTCATTGATACTGTATAGCAATTTCAACTGCTCTTTTAAATGTAAGTTGTGTTTCAGTTAGGAGCTATTTTTGAATGCTTTCTTTTAAGATTCCAAAAACTAAGCAATCTCTCTGTGCATCATTAAGCCTATTACGAACTGACAATACTCATACAATCTCTTCAACTCAACAAACGGACACATCTTCTTTTTGATTCTGCTTATGAAAGTTAAAGCATTTTGTACTCAGCAATGCCTTAGGTTCTAAATGTTCCTTTACAATATCAGCAAAGCTCATTTCTGCTGGATTGGGTGGAGCAGTCAAACGTCAAAGGAAACTGTATGCCTTTAAACCTAATGAACTTAACAAAATTGGTAATTGTTTTTCATTTGCTATTTCTTCAAAATACTGTTGAATTAGTTCAGTATCTATATTCCTGTTAACTTTTATGTAGTAAAATGTGTCAATTCTTCTGACATTGCCAGCCATTTCTGCACTTTTTCTTTATGACTATTATGAACCTGTGAATTCTTCCATTTTCTGACTTTTTAAATATTCAATTGTATCTTCCCTTCCGAAGAACATGCATTGCTCTGCTATTTTAAAACATGACTGTCTCTGCTCATGCTGGGCTGTGGTTTCTATTTGCCATTCCTCGCTGCGCTTTTTATTTAGTTCGAACATTTCGCTGCACTTGAACAGGTCAATAGCCATGAAAATACCTCATCACCATGGTTATGATTTGTAACTTCAAAACATTAAACTAATTCAAAGGAAGACATGGGAGTCCAGGAATGTTGGTATAACTCCATGTTTATTTTAAGCGAGGTGCACATGTATCACATGGTAGTGCGATGACATATGCAAATCACGTATTGATATGCATAACCTGTAATGAATTATTTAAGCGACAAGAATGGTTAATCAACCTATATATGTATACGCACACACAAGATTACTCAAATATTACTTAAATATTAAATACACAACTCTGTAATTGCCCCAAGTAAGTGATAGGTGACAAAATCAGGGGATGGTTTATATGAATATGTGGAGAATAAAATGATGGAATTAGTACAGGATTAACATACGTATGTGCTTGATGATTGGCATGGCCTCACTGGATAAAGGACCTTCTCCCGTGCTGTGTAACTCTGTGATCCAGGGGGAAAGTGGTTGAGTGTGGTGGCTGCTAAAACAGCTGCTGATGATGTGGTAAGCAATTCTCTTCCCTCCTGATGCTGCAGGTATCTCCCAGTGCCTGATATAGGACTCTTAAACTGCTGAAGCATTGCCGATCTGATTTCAGGAAACAAGGTGAAATTCGGCAGTGAACTGGCTGACTTAAGTTGTGTTGCGCCTCTCTGCTCCCTCCCTCCACTCTTCCTTTCTTGGCAGCTGCTGCCCTCCCGGAGGAGAATTGCTGATATCTTAATAACAGGCTGCAGCTGCTACTGCTAATGGTTGTATTCGTCCTCCTCTGGGATGCACTCTGATTCAGCCAAGGTGCCACCCATTCCGATTTGATTCAGAAAACCTCCAGATGTCTGAAGTAACTTCTTGGTGAAAGTGCTTTAAACAAATCATTTCCTTAGTGGTAGGTAAAAAAAAATGCAGCTGTGGGCACTGGAAGCTTATTATCGTATTTCCATGAATTTTAATTAGCCTCCTCAATTACCTTGCTGTACTTTCACTGGAAAGCCTGAGGATCCTGTGTACGTGATATTAAATTGAAAGCTGTGTTGAAGTATTGCTCCATTTGAGGGATTAACATATGTTTGAAGGGAACCTTGCTCTCCGGAGGAAAGTGTAACTAACCTAATTCACTCTTGTTGAACAGCATTGCAGCCAATTTCCCAAAATACATGCATTTTGACAGTTTTTATCAGGCAACATAGCCCCATGCAGTTTAACATTGCAAGGGTGGGAAGGAGAGCAAGCTACTGAGGTGTACGGCTCCCTTTTTCTCAGTGCCATGCTCTAGTGATTCAAGTGTGTGATGTTACAGCACAAGGAGTGTGAGTGTGAGTGTCTATATTTGGTTTTCCAAAGATGAAGAGTACAGGCAGCAGGGACGAATTTAGTTTGCTTGGCACAACATTATGGGCTGAAGAGCTTGCTCCTGTGCGGTACTGTTCTTGGCTTTATGAAGAGCTGGAGCAAGAGATGGCAGGAAGAGGCAAGGAAGGAATGGATCCCATCGATTAAAAAGGGCAAGCTGAGAAACTAAAGCTACATACATGCATGAGAGAAATGAGATGACTGGGTGACTAAGACCTAGCTGCACACTATGCATTTCACAACATTAGTTTGCTGTAAACTTCAGCAAGCCCATGAAAGTGGGGAGAAATAAAGAAAAGGGCGATGGGTGTAGAATGAAAGGAAGAGAGAAAAGGCTTCATGCTAATTCAGTTTTCAAACAAACACAATTTGAGTTTACATGGAAGCCAACTGATTAGCTAGCTGCCTTTTGCTGCCAATTGGACAAGCTAATTGGATTATTGTCTGCACTTCTGAGACAAAGATAGATGTGGAAATTTTAGTTCATTAATTTAGCCTAGTGGGCATCCTGAGGTCCAGCTGATCATTAACGTGGTACTAGTTGACTTCTGGCCAGGGGCTTCTGGGAGACTAGCCGCTCAGGATAAAACAGGATGCAATATCATCAGGAGAACGATACAGCCTCTGCACACAGATCCTTAATGATCCTGCGATGTTTAAAGAACAGTTTAGCCTTTATGAAGCATTGTGATGTAGAAAATGTAGCAGGAAGCCCAGAGCACAAATTCAAATGTAAAACTGACCTACTAATCCACCTTAGTGATATTAATTGAAGGGTAAATATTTACATGGGCACCAAAGTATATTCTTGTGTTTCTCTTCAATAAAGTATCACGGAATCTTTTGTCCAACTGAGAGAGTCTCATTTGGAAAGGGCCCCCCACAACTTTATTGCACTTATCCAGTACTTCAGTCAGTCCAGTGCATAAATCTTTTTAGTGAGATTGTGTTTCACATTATTTCAGTTCTATAGCAAGGCTGTTACTAACCGAACTATGGCTCTAGCATGTAAAATTAAAGGAAAGAAATAAGGATTAGAAAAGGCTGTCCACTTAAAGCCAACTTCCTGTTTAATATCCTGCCTTTACTTTAGCAGAACATCTCAAGGTGACTGTCAGCAGATTTAATGCTGGACAGAATTAGGAGATGCATTGGTGGAGGTGACCTCGAAATGCAACTTATTCAGCCTAGTGTGGCAATTGCATTATGATTTCCCTATGACTCTAGTATATTAATCTATAAGAACATAAAACTCTCCAGACTATTTTATTAGCTGTAGGCAGCGTGGTCTATTGTGGTCTAATGGAGAATCAGTAAAACATAATTCTAAAATTGTGCGATTGCCATTTTTCTACCCAATGAAGAAAGAAGCTTTGTTAAGTGTTCCACACATTAATAGATTCAAGGCTTGAATTGACATTGATAAACAGCTTGGGCATTGCTCTCATGGGTCACAGCATCACTTCTCCCCCTCACTGGCTAACATATTGTTGATTTTATATTGTGTTTATTTACTATATATATATAGTACATATCCTGGTATTAATCAATGTTTAACAATTATAACCTATTTGTTCATGAGGTATTTTCATAATAGACATTAATGCCATTTTGAAAACAATACACATTAAAGATTATTTTACAGGAAAAAATAAGTCCAGAGCTTAATGCTCACATTGTATGCGCAGTATGGTTTATTAAGGAAATAATAAAAATGATTGGTAAATTATCAATGCTAGATCTTTTATTCTTTTATTCATGATGAAAGGAAGACCTGATATTTCTGGTAATGTATTTAATAAAATGATATGGTTTGCTAAGCACCCAGACAGAATGAAATCACTCTGGGGCATCCCTAAGGAAACATGACCAGTATGTCACCCATTAGTTAGCAGCATATCTATCAACTGGATCTGCAGCTTTTGTAGAGGTAAATCTCCATGTTCTGCTGATGTCTGTAATATTGGCAGAAAGATGCCGAAATTGCAGGAAATCCTGTACGCATCGAAATTGCTTATATCCTTAAACCACATTGCATATTTACCAACACTTCTGCAGACAGAGTTATGGTCTCATCACTGTATCATCATTTTAATTTCATAAATCTGTATAGCCATCATTCTATTTTAGTTAAATTAATGTCAGCATTTAATTAAGTTTTACCACTTCAAGAAAATTTATGTTTGATTATGTTTGAACAGTGGGATTTTCAAAAAAAAGAGGAGAGAGGCAAGACCAATGACTGGCAGACACTTAGCACCCACTCACAGATGACACAGGTTCAATGACCAAGGTATAATGAGATGAATATACTGAGAGAGACTTGGACTTTGAAACTACTACAGCAGAGAGACAGTCGTTGTTATATTGTACTGATGAATACTGCAGCTAAGCTAGCTGGCAGTGACAGGCATGAAGGCAGCCTTGTCTCCTGTGATTAGAGAAGTCAAGGGAAACCTGAAGGATTGCAGCAGCATTTTATAACAAAGCCAAAACGATAATGGCCAGAAAAATCGATATTTGCAGCATGATTTTCTGGCTAACTGACAACAGTGCCCTCATAACTGAATAAACTCCAATATTTGCCACATATGTACAGGAATCTTCCAATGAGAATGACTATCCAATCACGCGTGAAGAAGTTGAAGCCGTAATATGATCACTGAAGTGCGGGAAGTCAGCAAGAGTTGACAACATCCCTGCTGAAGCATGGAGGAGAGGCCACGATAGACATGCTTACCACCAACTGCAGTAAGATCTGGTAGACAGGTGAATGGCCAACACCTTGAACTCAGTCGCTGATCATCGTGCTTCCCAAGAAAGGCAATCTCCAACTTTGCCAGAATTACTGTACCATCAGTTTGATCAGCCAAGTGAGCAAGGTAATGCTCAGAGTCATCTTGAACAGACTGAGACCCCAGGCAGAAGACATCATTACCGAGGAACAAGCAGGCTTCCGTAAGGATAGAAGCACCCCACCAAGCAGATTTTTAACCTCCGCACCCTCTGTGAGAATCACCTTCAGTACCAGAGAGAGTTCTACCACATCTTCATAGACTTCAAGAAGGTGTTTGACAGAGTCTGGCATGATGCCTTATGGGCCACCATGAAAAAATTCAACATGGGGCAGAGGCTGATTCATACAACCCATCAGCTTTACGCCAAAGCAACCAGTGCAGTACTCGCTCAGGGTACCATCGGGGAGTGGTTCCATCGCTCCATAGGAGTCCGTCAGGGCTGCCTCCTCTCCCCCACTCTCTTCAATGTCTTCCTGGAACGGATCATGAGTATTGCCCTTGAAAGTCAGTAGGGTACAGTCAGCATCGGAGGGAGGAACATCACAAACCTATGATTTGCTGATGACATTGATGGACTTGCAGGAAAAGAGGATGAACTGGCCAACCTGGTCAGCCATCTTGACAGAGCCTTCACAAAGTTTGGAATGGAAATGTGCCGAGAAAACCAAGCTCATGGCAAATGCCTACATTGCCATCACAACAGACATCTCAGTCCATGGTCAGAAACTTGAGACAGTGCAGCAGTTCAAATACCTGGGGGCAATCATCAGTGATGAAGGATCAAGACCAGAAATCCTGGCAAGAACCACACAGACAATGACTGCACTATCCAAACTCAAGACAATATGGAGGGACAGCAACATCACCATGAAGTACAAGATCAGACTCCTGCGTGCATTGATATCCTCCATCTTCCTGTATGCATGTGAGGAATGGACCCTCACAGTAGAGGTACAGAGGAAGATACAGGCATTGGAAAAGAGATGCTATCAAAACATCTTGGGCATCTCATACTTGGACCAAATCACAAACGAGCAGTTCCACAAGACCATCCAGCACTGCATTAGCCCCCATGAAGACCTTCTCACAATGGTGAAGAAAAAAAAGCTGAGATGGTGTGGCCACGTAACAAGATCCAGTGGCCTTGAAAAGACCATTCTACAAGGAACTGTGGAAGGGAAAAGAAGAAGAGGCAGATAGGGGAAAAGATGGACAGACAACATTAAAGAATGGACAGGGAAAACATCTGTGGTGACCCAGGCCCTGGCACACAACCATGACAGATGGAACAGACTGGTACAAAGCTTGTCATGATGGTGCCCCGATGACTCCACCAGGAGGTAAGAGTGCAAGAAGAAGAAGAAGATTTGCCACACTGTCTCACTGGAAGATGATTAAGGGTGAACACTTCTGAAGTTACTCTACACTTTCTGGGTGAAGTGGGAGAAGGGTAACAAATACTAAGTAAAAACTCAAAGGAGGAAATAATTTTTTTTAAATCGGAAGGATATTATGAAATCATGATTGAAGAATTCAAGGATGCTGATTACACTGGACAACAAAGATGCTGAGTTCTGAATACTTTTTGGTGTATCTAATGGATTTTGGGACGCTCGCCATGAAAGTCATGCAACTTTCTTGGAAATTACCTGTATTTGTCATGTCAATTCATAATTCAAGTCAGAATAATTGAGCCACGATTAAAGAAAGCATTTTTTGGTGGTCCACAAATCAAACTGATCATTGACATGCGATTCAAAGAACTTCTAATGAGACCGAAGAGAATCCCATGGATGGCATTCAAGGTAGTTGTTGGAAAATTTCTTGGCAACTACAGAGCATCAATCTACATCCAGCTGGTTGACAACATCCTTCAAGCATATAAAACCATGAAGTACAACATGTCACTAAAGATTCATTATCTGCATTCCCATTTAGACTTCTTCCCTGCAAATCTTGGCACTGCCAGTGATGAGCATGGTGAGAGGTTTCACCCGTACACTGCAGTCATGAAGAAATGGTATTAGGGCAACTGGAATCCATCAATGCTGGCTGATTATTATTGGACACTTAAGCAAGAAGCCTTAGGCACTGAGTACAAATAAAAATCATCAAAAAACATTTTGAGCTTATTTGAACTATTGCAAAACTATTGCATTGTAATTAAACACATTACATTCAATAGAAGTTAATTTCTTGTTTTTCCCCAATTTCTACGTGATACAAGTAGTCTGAAATTATATTTGTGTTCAGCTTCAAGTGGTTTATCATAACAAAAAAATCTGAGGAAGTGACACTTCTGAAAAAATTTGTTGTCCAATGTTATTTTACAACTAATAATGTCCAGGGGCTCTACAGAGTTCAACAAATTGCAAAAACCAGTTGGTTTGCTTGTGCTCTTTTTAACAGTGAATATGATTACCGTAGATTCCGGACTACAGAGCGCACCTGATTAAAAGCCGCTGGCTCTAATTTTAGAAATAAAATCAATTTTTTACTTGTAAAGGGGCCGCACCGGATTTTAGGCCGCACCGGATTTTCGGCCGCAGGTGTCCCACGTTGTAATATGAGATATTTACACAGAAAGATATTACACGTGAGGATTTTTTAACTTTTAATTAAATCCATATGGTAACAAAAACAAATACATATTGCAAATGCTTTTTTTCGAACCGTGCCCGTAACGCGGCTACTTTTAAATATACGTTGCGTATACTTCTTTACTGAACAACATTCCAATATCTCCTAACGACTGGTAAAAAATATATATACTGCAGCCTACCAGGAAAAATTATTGATCGCCTTTAACTTAAAAGCAGCGTTTTCGCTCCGCCGCTCGACCCCCGCCGTCCCGTTTATCGC
This sequence comes from Hemitrygon akajei, assembly GCF_048418815.1. Taxonomy (NCBI): domain Eukaryota; kingdom Metazoa; phylum Chordata; class Chondrichthyes; order Myliobatiformes; family Dasyatidae; genus Hemitrygon; species Hemitrygon akajei. The sequence continues at coordinate 90,332,421 of NC_133131.1, read as the reverse complement.
AAACGGCATTTAAAAGCAGCGTTTCGCTCGGGTCTAATGCCCCCTCCTTCCCGTTTATCGCAAACCGGTATTTCCCACAAGACGCGGCGAAACCGGGTGTGACGTCATAGCATCCCGCGATGTAGTACAGAAAACAAATATAGTTAAAACTCTTCTAACTTTAACTAGAAAATGAATTACTAAGCAAAAATATTATAAACTAAATAACTGCCATAAAGGCAGCACAATGCTTTTCTTCGAGTGTTTTCCATGTTGATGAGGGTGAGTACAAATGACTGATTTACAATAATTTAATTGTGAAAGTGCGCTTGATTTATCGTACAATTTCATTGGACCTCTGTGAACTACTCATCAATTTTATTGGTCTACTGTTACGAGGCAAAATGTTTACGAGGCGGCATGAAAAAAAAACATGTATTAGCCGCTCTGGATTATAGGCCGCAAAGTTCAAAGCTGTTCAAAATGTGGGAAAAAAGTAGCGGCTTATAATCCAACATCTACGGTAGTTGGCCTGTTCTAAAAATTGAATGAGCTTTGAGCCTGCAGATGAACCAACATAAAACTGATGCAGAGAGAGTCATAGAGTGAAAGGCCCATACAGCATAGGAACAGATCATTTAGTCCAGCTGGTCCACACCAACCAAAATGCCCATCCACATTCATCATATTTGCCAGCATTTTGCCAATAATGTTCTATATCTTCCCTATTCATAAAATGTCTTTTAAAACATGTTATTGTTACTTCTTCAATCCCTTCCTTTGGCAGCTTTTTCACATCATTCCTCTGCGTAAAAAAGGTATCCCTCAAACTCCTATTAAACCTTACCCTATTCACCTCAAGCCCGTGTCCACCAGTTCTTGATGGGCATCAACCCCTATTTATGCCCATCATGATTCTATACACTTTTATAAGGTGGCCTTTCAGCATCCCCAACTCCAAAGGAAAATATTCTCAATGCTGTCCAACCTCTCTCTATAACTCAGACCCTCAGGTACTCAGATGCTTCCTGGAAATGGACAGAGGCAAAATATGTTCAGGTTCTTGACTGTTCCTGGGAAAGCTGGGCCTGCTTTGATTTGAGTGGAATCATTTTGAAACATATAGTACCATCATTCCACGCACACCCTCCCCCCCACCCCCACATCATTATCTCCATGTTGAACTGAATATTCTGAAACTCTGAAAGTATATTTACTTGGACAAATCTAAAGGAGCAGGCCAGCTAATTTTCACATGGGACATTACGTCAGGCTGCTGTTTATTGATTACAGCTCAGCATTCAACACAATCATACCCTTAGTTCCAAATCCTGGGCCTCTCTACCTCTGGATTCTTGACTTCCTCTGCGGAGGCCTCAGGCAGTGTGGAGCAGGAAAAAACATCTCCTCACTGATCTCAATCAAACCTGTGCACCTCAAAGATGGGTACTTAGACCACTGACTTACTTTCCCTGCACCAACAACTGGGTGGCTAGGCACAGCTCAAACATCATCTATACATTTGCCGATGGCACAATTTCAAACGGTGACGAGGAAGCATACAGGAGCAAGATAGATCAGCTGGTTGAGTGGTGTTGCAACAACAACCAACACCAGTAAGACTAGGGAATTGATTGAGGATTTCATGAATGGGAAGTCAAGGAAACACACAGCAGTCCTCATCGAGGGATCAGCAGTGGAAAGGGTGAGCAGTTTCAAGTTACTGAGTGTCAACATCTCTGAAGATCTATTCTGGGCCCAGCATGTTGAAGCATTACAAAGAAGGCCCAACAGTGGCTATATTTCATTAGGAGTTTGAGGAGACTTGTTATGTCTCTCCCAAACTTCTACAGATGTACCGTGGAGAGCATTCTAACTGGTTGCATCACGGGTATGGAGGGATCACTGCACAGGATCATAAAAAGCTGCAGAAGTTTGTAAACTCAGCCAGCTCCATCATGGGCACTAGCCTCCACAGCATCGACGACATTTTCAAAAGGGGATGTTTCAAAAAGGAAGCACCCATCATTAAGGATCCTCAGCACCCAGGACATGCCCTCTTCCCATTTCTCCCATCAAGGAGCTGTTACAGGAGCCTGAATAAACACACTCATCATTTCAGGAACAGCTTCTACTCTTCTGCCATCAAATTTCGGAGCAGACGTTGAACCCATGAACTCTCCCTCAGTTGTTTTTGCTCTATTTTTGCAGTATCTATTTGTTTTTTTATATACTTCTTTTGTAATTTATAATTTTTAAATGATTATTATGTTTTGCAATGTACTGCTAGCACAAAATAACAAATTTCACAACATATGCCAGAGATATTAAACCTGATTCTGATCCTGATTCTAAAATTGTCCTCTCAGATGGAGGTAAAGATCCTTTGATCCTACATTTTAAACACATTTGAGGGTATTTTTTTTTAATCCCTGAAAACAACCTCTTGAATCTTAGTTGAAACTTTTTCAATCTTTATTGCTGCAATGCTGCACCTTACTTCCAACAACCCTGCTCTTAGAGTAGAACTAATCTACAGAGCTAATAACTGCCCATCCTCCAGAACCAAAATCACTCCAACTTTAGCAGTTTAGTTGCAGTTTGCAGCCAATGCATGAGTTTGCGCATGTTCAAAAGCCGAACTTATTGACTTATTCTCTAACTAAAGCATACAAGGTGATGACACATCCACAAGGCAAAGGTCCATTTCTAACCCTCCTCTGTTTTACAGTGCTGACTTCAAACAACAAAGGTTCATTGACAAGGCCTAGAAAAATATGGGCTTCTTCCCATAGCTTGGTATCCATCTGCAAAGGTAGACTTTGATGAAGAAAATTCATTATTGCCCTCATTGTGCCAGCACAGCTTTGGTCCAGCTGAGTAAAAAAGTGCTTGAAGGTCAAGACCTTAAAGGCAAAAAAAGAATCATCTGTCTACCAGGGAGCAGTGATGCTTTCCCTGCAGTATACTTCTGAGGTGGATAACCAATAGCAGGCTCCTCAATGCTCTGGAAAGTTATCACCAACATTACTTTTGCAAAGTCTTCCAAATAGACTGGAAATGTAAATCAATCAACTTCAGGATCCTCTCTTAGGTCCAAAGCCCCAGAACTAAGGCCCTAACAATACTCACTTGGTTAGGTTGGGCAGTCCACATGCCTAAAAACAGACTCCAGAAGAAGACAAGCAACACACACGAAATGCTGAAGGAACTCAGCGGGCCAGGCAGCGTCAGTGGAAAAAAGTATAGTCGGCATTTCATGCTTTGAGTCTTCAGGAGGGCTGGAGAACCAAAGATGAGGAGTCAAAGCTAGAAGGTTGGGAGAGAGGAGGAAGGAGTACAAGGTGATATTTTGGATTTCCAGCATCTGCAGATTTTCTCTTGTTTCTAAAAGAAGGCAGTTATTCTGAATTCTGTCACAGCAGGAGATTGCAACAGATTGTCAAAGGTGCACAAATGGAAAGACTCAAAAAGAATGCCCAGCATCCAAGTGTAAATGACAGAAAGAGCATATTACTAACTATCCACCCACCAGTCCTACCAAACATCTCTTGTCCCATTTGTCAGAACATCTGAGGTTTCCAAATGATTTCCTTAGCTACACATAGTTGTTCTCAAGAGCCTATGAAGAAGAAGAGCACAATAGTGATTGCATTTTGGAAAAAAATATCCCAGATTTTCCATATCTGTATTTTGTTTTGCTTTTAAGTCTGTCTTTCTTCTTTATACTGTGGATGTGGTTTTGAAGAGTAGCTAGCTAGGAATTCTTCCCTGTAGTGTAACCTGTCTTCCCTTATTCTTCCTCATGTGTTCCTTATCAATTACAATCTCAGTAGGGATGTTTATTGTCTGAAAAATAGAGATCAATATATAACAAATGCTGGAAATCTGTATTAAAGAGAGATATTGGAAACAATAGGTCAGGCAGAAAGAGAGTTAATGTTTCCGGTTGTCAACAGGAAAGCCTGCAAAATGGATTATTTTTGCTTTGAGCTGCTGTCCAAAATACCACTTCTAAACCTTGCCTATATACCTGTAAATTAATATTGTCAATACAATTCCATACCTTACACATTAATTTTTTAAAGTTTGAATTCCTAGTTCCACAGGAAATGCACAAAATGCATAGAAGTTGATGAAACTTTATTTTCCTAGTTTCCACCTCATTTCCAGGCCCATAATGTAATAAACTTATGGCAAAGCCTCAATAAAAGTAGACTTTCGTGAGAAGAAATATTCATTGGTTTTGATCACTTCTGTATTCGATGAACTTTCTTTGCTGAAATGAATGATATTGGAGAAAGCCATTCAGTTTCCTTAAGGGTTTAATGTTCTGTGAAATCCATAGGTATTATTTTTAACTCTAAGTGGCAGTGGCATGAAATCTGTCTTAAAGCGTGATCACTATTGACTTTAATTGTGGGGTTGGGGGCAGAACTGTGATAATTGCCTTCCAATTGATTTCAACATTTCAACCAGAGCAGAGGCAGATCTGTCAAAAAGTCACAAGAAATTATTATTAATGACATAAGTCACTTGATGATTTTCCATTTCTTTTACTTCATCGTATCCGTACTTTGTATACGCAATAGCACAACAGCACATTTCCTCAGAACATCTGGGTCTAAGACACAAATTCTGAGATTGAAATAGATCCCCAACTTCAAAATTGGAAAAAAAAATCAATAATTAACAGACATCCAAATATATGAATTAGGAGCAGGGATAGCCCATCAAGCCTGCTCTGCCATTTAATGACTTCTTGGATGAAAAGTGATAATTTGAAAACAATATGATTTCTGAGAGCTTATACATTCCGCCACAAAATTAAAATCAGTGCTGTACCTTGCCCCAGCTAACAATCCAAGAATGACCTGAGCCCCAGCCCTTCTGTTTTCCATTCCTGACCCAGTCTGATGTTAACACAGAATAAAGGACAGGTCATGCTGCATATCCATTGTTCTCGAACAGGAATATAAGACGTTTGCAATAATAATCAGCAAGTTAAAAATATAGAACTTGGGCAGGATGTCAAAGCTCAATGTGATCTGACCTGAACCCAAATATTGTATTGGAATACATACCTCCACTAATCTTTATAAATATATTCAGGATGCATTTAGCTTGAATCTGATAATCCGTATAATCAAAGTTTAGTTCTTTTGGGGGGGCGGGAGGACAAGGATCAGCATTGATTTTAAGTCAGTGAGAGATTTGCTGCAGCTCCACTCTCAAAACAGCATAAAATACATACATTTTTGGAAAGATGCTTGTTTCATTGTTAAATGCAGCTAAACTAATACCTGTTTTGCTGGCTTTCTATTTAGAATAAACTTCCGCTCAGACGAACTTAGGTATCTCTGAGTACAAAATTTAAATTTGGCCAGCATCATTTTGCATTGAAAAATTTCCCCCACTCTCTCAGAATGCTAAATGCATTACTATACTGAAAAAAAAATTGTAATTGAAATGAACAGTTTAAATCATTACATCAGGCAGATGTTACCAATCTGGTTATAAAATTACTAATGGTATGCAAGACTATTTCTGTAATTAGGGTGGGATGCAGTGGTCAATAAAAGAAGAAACCTGTGAAATATCCAGACATGTATACAGCAGAAATTGATGGACACACTCTGCAAGTCACCACCATTTGTGGAAGGAGAAGTTGATAAGTGTCCGGTCCTTCCTGGAAGCAGCATACAGGCTGTGATGTAAGGAGCAGTGACTTCCAGGTGTGATGGTCCTTCCACTCCCATACCCTACAGGCAGTCTGAGTCTCAAGAGGCAAGTTTTTACATGTTGACAGTCTTTAGATGTACCTGGCATTGGAGAGATATCCAAAGTATTCAAGTGATCGCAAGTCATTTAAAAAAAAAGAGCTGCACACTTATTTTTAAATAAAAAAGATAAAGTTGATTCACATGAAAATATTAATGAAGAACAAAAAACCATTGCACTTGGCAACTTTTTGCTGACTTCATCTGGAAAGTCTAGCTGCATTTGCGGTCAGATCCAGCCACAGCTAACCTCTCGCTCGGTCGCTGAACTCACCACCTGTCATAGGGTGGGTGCTGGGAACGGAAGTGCAAGACACAGACACTGAAGTACTAGGTACTGGACTGGACTAGAGTTAGGGATGGGACAAGATACAGACTAGGAGCAGGGACAGGAACACAGGCTTGGGCTAGGACTTTGGCTAGGAAAGTGGGACCAGGACAAGGAACTGGGAACTAGGAGCCTGGGCTTGGACTCCAATCCAGAGACTGGACAAGGACCTGGAAGCTGGGTCTTGACTCGGGCTCGGACCCCAGAACTAGGCGAGGACATGACGTGGCTACAGGACTGGACATGGCTTGGGTTCTTTGAGGCTTGGCTATAGGACTAGGCAAGGCTTAGGTTCTTTGAGGCTTGACTGCAGACTAGGCGAGGCTTGGGATCTTCGAGGCTTGGGTGCAGGACTAGACATGGAACTCTTGCACAGGACGAGGCACATGGACAGGAGAAGAACCCAAAGCCTTGACTCAGTCTTGGGACACCTGAACACGGAGCCTTGATCTTGAGGGAACAGGAACATGGAGCCAGGACCCATCCTTAGAAAGAGGACTTGGTGCCGGGGCTCTACAAGAATCAGGACCCCCCCCCCAGGGAGCAGGACGTAGGGCCAGGACTCGTACACAGAACACAGAGAGACGGTTCCCAACACAAGGTAGCGGCAAACGGCCGGACCTACCTAGCGAAGGCATGGACACAGAGACAGTTCCAAACAATGATAGACAGTTCCTTATCTTGATACAGCAAGGCTCTGGTCTTGCTCTGGTGGAAGAACTTAACTGTGATACAGGGAGGAGGGAACAGACCAGCAAATGAAGTCAAACCCAGGAGCTATTTATGTAGCAGCCCAAAATGAGAATCAAGTGCCTCAATTAGAGCGCCCAATAGAACAAGGGACAACCGGAAAACCTGGAATAAGGAGTGATGGACCGGACCATGAATCGGAATGCGGACTTCACGGACAGGACCATGACACCACCAAGCTGAGCCCAGGTTGTAGCTCAGTGTTTTGAGCTGAGGGACTGAATACACTTCCTTTCTGACACTTTAGCTTCAGAACCAAATGATGTTGACACATCAAGCATGGTTTCACTCATTTCAAAGGTGTTACAAGGTGAGTTTTCTTACCTTTCTTTACTGGACATTTATAATTTTCTAATTAACTATTTCAAGTAAATTATTTCCTTACTGAAATCAATCTTACCCTTTTGAAAATTTTGCACAGGGTAACAGAGATCATCAGAGTGGTTCTGGGGACCAGGACCTCTAGTTTCAACCATCTAAAGGCGTGGTCACCACTTGCAACCTACTCAGCTTGTAGGAGGCTAGGGGAAGCAACTGGAAGGTAAGTGCCGGCAAGGTTGAGCCTGTCTGCTGGGTTTGATCAACCATTGAATCAAAGCAAAACATGAAACACTTCTCTGTGTTCACAGGGACGATGACTTGATTCAAACAATGGGATTTTTGTTCTCACACTTACTTCCCTTTAATAGAGCTGAGAGCAAAAAGTAACCCGATCCTTTGGTTAGCTTGTCGCTGATCTGCCTCTGGACCTCAGAGTGAAACAAGTGGCAGTGCCAACAACCAGATGTGTGGCTTCAAACTTCCAGCTTTTCTTAGCCATCTACCTGTCACAACACTCATACAGCGATCTAATTTGTGCAGAGGAGTTCATGACTAATGGACAATTCTTCCTGCCAGAACAATTGGCTATCTGTCAACCCAATTTGGACCAATGATTCAGGACAAAGACTTTTCATCAGAACTGATCATGATTCTGGCACCCAAAACTTCCAGCTTAAATTTTGGAACCTCTTCAAAGCTTTGCAAATGAATGCAACCAATTAAAATTGCAATGGCGATTAATTCATTTGTGGCCATGACTAGTTTAATGGGCCTTTTATGCATCTACAATATTTAGAATGTGCAAGGATTATGAAAGCTAATTCCCTCTATTTTCTTGTGATTGTTTTGTGCAAGTCATCTTGCAACAGTGCTAACACAAACTGTCCAACAATTGGAAGCTTCGAGCTAACAATTTTTTTTATCACTGTCATATTTATGGTTAGCTTATTTCTTTAGTTTGCTATGAAAATTATTTTCTTGACTGTAGTGACAGAAATTGTGGAGTCTTTATATGCTATGGCAGAAGGCCAGGTAAATTGCAAGATGACAGAAGAGGCTGTAACTTTTTTGATGTAAGTCACAATCTCACTTCAAACTGATCAGAATTTTCCACTCTGAAGAGAAAGAAAACTGTTAACTCTTGACCTGGTATAGCTTGCTGAAACTGCGATGTAACACCTGGCTGCATGATTTCCAAATAATGGAGACTAGCATGACAAATAATGTTCTGAGCTTGGCGTACCTCTACAGAAAGACACAACACTTCTCATTTATTCTAGCTTTATTACGCTAGAGCACAATTCTTAAAATGCTGCAATTTTAAAGTGTTATCTCTTTTATTGGCTTAACTACCTCCTTTGTCTTTTCAGATTAATTCTGACTGTGAAATTTGGAGCCTTTACTGACAAATAAACAGTGATTTCTGCTTCAACACAATAGCCATCATTTAAACCAATACCATTTATAACCTGCTTTGGAGCTAGTGACTGTTTTGTGGTCTCGGAGTATCAATTCAACAGCAATATTATAAATATGTTTTCTAGCATTTATTTGAAAACAAATTCCTATTACCTGCCCTTTCAATGACACCAACTATTAACGTAAGATTTTGGTCTACTTAGGTGTACAACCCCTGTCAGCATTCGCTGAAAGACTCCCTTATTAAATCACAGACCATTTTCTCACTCCCCATGATCTGTCAGCAATAAAGAATTTGTTTACTGAAAATTGCACACCACTCACTCCTAACCACCATCTGCCACACTGATGAGCACAGCACTGTCATAAAAAAACTGCTTCATCCTCATCACACCCAACTAGAAGTAACAATTTAGATGAGAGATGAATTATCAAAAATTAATAGAGTTTATATGAACTGACTCACATATTTTTCCCTTTCTACCTGCATTGATGTGGAAGGCATTCTTGGTGACTGAAAAGATCATCAAATTAAATATAAAATACTGTATGCAGCTGTGAGTATAATCCATTATCCTGCAATGTACAGATTGTGAAGCAAGGCAACAAATGACATGGGATGCTTATTATAAATTCTACCATCTATTTAAGTCAGCTGTAGCCAGAGTTAACTGCCAAGGTCATTTGATTCAGATCAATGTAAATCAGTTCAGTAAAACCCCTCTCTCATCCGTACAAATGCGTTATAGACAAAAAATCCAAAACTGCTTAGAAAACTGAAAATGCTTGACTGTTAAAGAAAATTAAATCCAGATGCAGATTTTTGAAAAAAAAATCAGTATCCAAATCCAAATTTTGTTGCAGTGGCTATATGCACGCATAGTTAAATATGAATTAAAAAGATTTATTTTGTGTACAGGACTGCATCACATTTGGCAAGCAGTGTGCTAACACGACACTATTGATCACCATTACTTGAATGCAATCCACCTTGCTGGCACTTATATTTGAAGTCTCAATCCATGTTAAAGAACTAAATTGTGGATGTACATTTGTTGGATAATTTTGTCTGACTTTAGGAGCAATGAAACTTTCCATTGTTCTGGTGTAATCCATCTAAAACTCTCCTATATCCCCAAGATAATTTGCCCTTAGATTTTCTCACCTTCCAAGAAGCAAGTTTTGCTATCTTTTTGATTAAATGATCAGGATTTCAGTGTAAAAGTTTGTATACGGATCATGTCACATAACTCTTCCAAAAGAATTGTGAACAATATTGTGAACCAATATAAACTTTCCATCCTTACTGTACAATCCATCACTTTTTTTAACGAATACATCCTATAGTGAAAGCTATGGAAGTATGATAGCATCAGTATAATTTGGCATATACTGATGACATTTATCATCAGTGTAATTTGGCGAAGTCCAGGATCATCTTTGTTCATTTGCGAAAATTTTAGTTGTCTTATAATTTCCTTACTGTGGGAAAAAGACCAAAGAATCCCTGATACTATTGGATAATCTTCATTAATTTTCTTTTCTAACTGCAAGGATGTCATTGTTAATAAATTTATGTTGAAACTTAAAACACTTACTACCTTGCTAACTTGACAAAATAGGGTGGAAATCTTAGCGTAAACAGACATTGAAATCAGTAATAAAGCAGGGGTCAAGATAAAGCCATTTAGTCTATTGGCCTTTCTGTCCACAGAATATTTACAATTTATCTGCTCCTTGAAGCTGACCAGTTGGCTTTTCTGAATGAAAAATATTCCAATTTCCTTAACTTGCTAATTATCTACTCTATCTCTCAAGTCTGCTTTATACATGTCTAATGCAAATTAAGTGAAAAGCATTTATAAATTAATACAATGACACATATTCATGATAAAATATTGTTTAATAAATACTTCAATGGCCCTTTGTGCATGTGGTTAATTAACCATCTTGCGCAATATTTGGTTAACTAGTTAATGCAGAACAATGTGCAGTCAAACATGATCAAATTAGGCCAGAAATTTGAGAAAGCAAAATCCCCAACTTGCTGGCCAAGACCTACTCGTCATTTCTGGGTTACACTCAGATATTTACTTCTGCATGGAGCCTGATGACAGAATACACATTTCCTACAATTCATTAGTAGTTATTTTGCAAATTCTGCTTATAGATCCTGTGTCAGGTTATACTTGGTGTTTTCATTTCCTTACTGCTGCAAAGAAGAAGAAAAAACATGTTTACTTTTAAATTATTTGTGTTTGTCATCCATTAACCTATGTCTTCAAGTTCTAGTTTTGTCCAACCTCAGTGGAAAAAGACTGCTTGCATTTATTCTATCTATACTCCTCATAATTTTGTATACCTCTACAAATCCCCCCTTTTTTCTCATATGCTCCAGGGAATAAAGTCCTATTTTTTTGAAAACACTTTATTTTAGAGATAATGCACAGAACAGGATCTTCTGGCCCAATGAGCCACACTGCCCAGTAACTCACCTATTCAACCCTAGCCTAATCACAGGAGGATTTACAATTTCCTATTAACCTATTCAAACTTTTCCAATACTCAGGTCCCCAAGTCCTGATAATATTCCCCAAGCAATATTCCAAATTAGGTCTCACTAACGTCTTATACCACTTCAATATAACATCCCAACTCTTATATTCAATAATCTGATTTCTGAAAGCCAGTGTTTCAAAAACTCTCTTTATGAGCCTATCTACACTTTCAAGGAATTATGGATCTGTTTTTTTTCAGATCCCTGTATTTTACCCCACTCCTCAGTGCCTTATTGCTCACTGTGTAATTATACCATTGTTTGTCCCCCCAAGGTGCAATACACTTGTCTGCATTAAAATCCAACTGACACTTACAGCCCATTTTTTCACCTGGTCCATCTCCCACTACATACTCTGGTAGCCTTCCTCACTGTCCATTACAGCCCCGATCTTGGTGTCATCCACAAATTTGCTGATCCATTTTACCATATTTACATCTAGAGTGTTGATATAGATGACAAACAACAATGGACTCAGTGCCGATTCCTGTGGCACTAGTCACACGCCTCCAGTCAGAGAGACAACCATCTACTTCTATTCTCTGGCTTCTGCCATGAAACTAATATTGAATCCACTTTACTACCTCATTCTGAATGCTAAGCAATGAAACCTTCTTAGCCAAGTTCCATAAGACTATATGACCATAAGATGTAGGAGCAAAATTAGGTTATTTGGCCCATCATGTCTGCTCCCATGTGAGACTTCGTCAAAGACCTTGTGAAAGTCCATGTAGACAATGTCCCCTGCTTTCCTTCATCAACTTTTCTGGTAAACTCCTCCAAAAAACTTTACAAGATTGGTTATACATGACCAGCTACACAGAAAACCATGCTGACTAACCTGCCTATCCCTAATCCACCCCTGTCTATATGGGTGGGGTTTGTTCTGGCCTGCCCACATGATCAGATGATGATGTGAGAGGCAAACAGGGGTAGCCACTTGCAAATTGCAGGTTAATTCTGAGGGATACAGAAGAGGGTAGATGCAGGCAGTTCCATATCTTAACCACACAGAACAAGTTCCAACACATTATTATACAGTAAGCTCGCATACAAAATTTATCAAAAGATTTCAGAAATCTCAGCTGAATTATTACGGCCCCTCATTTAATGGTGTAAATGCTGTCACTATAGCTTACATCTGTACCTACTTCCACCAATTCTTTTAGTTCTGTACTCTTCTGATGTGTATTGCAGCATTCTACAACATAAGAACATAAGAAATTGAGTTAAGAACATAAGAACATAAGGATTGAGTTCAAGAGCTGAGAAGAAATGTTACAGCTGTATAGGACGCTGGCCAGACCCCACTTGGAGTACTGTGCTCAATTTTCGTCTCATCCACTACAGGAAGGAGGTGGAAACTATAGAAATGGTGCAGAGGAGATGTACAAGGATGTTGCCTGGATTGGGGAGTAGGCCCTACGAGAATAGGTGGAGTGAACTTGGCCTTTTTCCTCAGAGTGATCAAGGATGAGAGGTGACCTGATAGAGGTGTATAAGATGGTGAGAGGTATTGATCGTGGCTTTTTGTCTAACATGAGAGGGCACAGTTCTAAGGTGCTTGGAAGCAGGTACAGAGAGGATATCAGGGATAAGTTTTTTTACGCAGAGAGCTGTGCCTGCATGGAATGGGCTGCCATTGATGGTGGTGGAGGGGGATACAATAGGGTTTTTTTAAGAGGCTCCTGGATAGGTACATGGAGCTTAGAAAAATAGAGGGCTATGGATAACCCTGGGTAATTTCTAAAGTAAGTACATGTTCAGCACAGCATTGTGGGCCAAAGGGCTTGTATTGAGGTGTAGGTTTTCTATGTTTCTAAGAAATAGGAGCAGGTGTAGGCCATATGGCCTGTCGAGCCTGCTCCATCATTTAATAAGATCATGGCTGAACTGCCATGGACTTATCTCCACCTACCTGCCTTTTCCCCATAACTCTTAATTCCCCTACTATGCAAAAAATCTATCCAACCTTGTCTTAAATGACTCTGATAATAGGCAAAATGACTGAAGCATTTTCTTCATCCATAGAAGTTATGATAATGGATTTGTGCTTCAACCTTTCTTGAATATTATGATGGCAGCTATGCATTATATTTCTCATAAAGCAAAATAGAAACATTAAACATCAAATACAAAGCCCTGTCTGCTTCTTAAAAACCCTGAAGTCCAGAAAAAAAATGACCATACTATTCTTGCCAAAAATAAAAGCAAAATAACTTTTCCTGGAGAAAAGAGGACATGGCTTTAAGGTAAGGGGAGGGAAGTTCAAGGGGGATATTAGAGGAAGGTTTTTCACTCGGAGAGTGGTTGGTGCGTGGAATGCACTGCCTGAGTCAGTGGTGGAGGCAGATACGCTAGTGAAGTTTAAGAGACTACTAGACAGGTACATGGAGGAATTTAAGGTGGGGGGTTATATGTGAGGCAGGGTTTGAGGGTCAGCACAACATTGTGGGCTGAAGGGCCTGTAATGTGCTGTACTATTCTATGGAAAATATTTGCATTCATATGGTGCCTTTACCAGAGGGCTTTATTGCCACTAGAATACAAACAGAAGTATGGTTTTTGTTGTCGTATAAGACACCAGAAACATGATTGAATTTTTGGAAGTTACAACATGCTGGCAGTGATCTGGCCTGTTGTGTCCATTATAGCCAAATACAGAGCAATTTAGGTTACTTCCACTTCCCAATTCTTGCAGGTTATGGGTTTTCAAATGCTTATCCAGGTATCTTGAACTTAGCTGAGGATTTCTGGCTCCATGCATTACATCCACAGACTCTTTTACATCGCTTGATAAATCCAACATGGCTCAGTTTCATTCATCACCCAGATAGGAAGTCGTCTGCCATAGGACAGTACATCCTCAGTATCATGCTGAAGCACCAGACAGAGTTTTATTGCTGCAAAAAGGAGCAACAACTGACTTCAGACGCAGAGGCAGGATCACCACAAACAAAGCCGCTGCCCAAAATGTTGACTACCGTATTTATTCAGTGCCGTTGATGCTGCCTGACCTGCTGAGTTCCTCCAGCATTTTGTGCGTGTTGCTTTGGATTGCCAGCACCTGCAGATTTTCTTGTGCTTGCGATGTGTTGCTAGCACAGATTCAAACATACACTTCTGACCTATTGTCAGATTCATTACCTGAAAAATTCAGGTGCTTACAGATGCTAATAGTGCATTGGTGAATCTGATTTGTGAATGTGATGCACTGTGTCAAGCGATAACCACTTCACTTTCATATGCTCCTAATCATAAGAAACTGTAGATTGAACCTACCACATTTTGTACACACTTCATTTTATTGCTAAATTGTAAACTTTTGTGAAAAAAAGCTGACCTAGAACTGAGTAAAGTCTAAATTCAAACCCTCAAATATGAAATCTCATCAGCTTGAGCTGGGAAATGTATTAAATCATCCAGTTTTCACAATCGCTTGTTTTGTTATAACTCAAAATGAAGCAAGTCTGATCAAACTATGTAACATTACCAATTTAGAGGCTGTATTTAAAATATGCTGTGTCTTAGCTCCCCTTTCTAATGCAGAACATCCACAGCGATGGCTTTATTTTGTCTCCCTGTGTCCAGATGAGTTCAGCACCCTCACCCCCCCCCCCCTCCGTTCCCCACCACCACCACCATGAAACCAAGCTCTTCTTCCATCCCCTCTGTCTTCAAGCTTACTTCTTTGGCAAGAAATCTTCAACCCGCTTCCTCTTCTTGAATATCCCAATTTTGCTTTCTGCCTGCTCCGATTCTTTTCATTTCCAATTGCAAATGAGACATTAACTATCTCGAATTCAACACTCTTCTATCCTATTCACACCTCACCCCTTCTGAATGTACTGCCTTTTACTTTCTCTGTACCAATCCCATCCTCACCATCAAACACACTGACAAAGGGGGTGTGCTTTAGTCTGGCTAACTGACCTCTACTTTTCTGAGGCCAGGTAGTAGCTCTCAGTCATTGCCCCTTGCTTAACTAGGAACACTAAGCCATTGTTTCCCACCCTATCACCAACATCATTGCCTCTGGAGATCTCTCGCCCACTGCTACCAATCTCAGAGTTCCTGTAACCTGTAATTCTCATTTCTACCTCCTACCCAAAATCCATAAATATAACTGTTCTGGTAGGTCCATTGTTTCTGTCAACTTCTGCCCACTGACTTAGACCAAAAGACCATAAGATATAGGAACAGAATTAGACCATTTGACCCATTGAGTCTGCTCTGCCATTTCATCATAGCTCATTCAATTTTCCTCTCATCCCCAATCACCTGCCTTCTTCCTATATCCCTTCATGTCCTGACCAATCAAGAATCTATCAACTTCTGCCTTAAATATACATAAAGACTTGACCTCCACAGCTGCCAGTGTCAAAGAATACCACAGATTCATCCCTCGCTGGCTAAAGAAATTCCTCCTCAACTCAGTTCTAAAAGGACGTCCCTCTATTCTGTGGCTATGTCCTCTGGTCTTAGGCTCTCCCACCATAATAAACATTCTCTCCACATCCATGTTATCAAGGCCTTTCACCATTTGAAAGGTTTCAATGAGGTCTAAATTCTAGTGAATACAGGCCCAGAGCCATCAAACTTGACACTGGATACCTCCATTCCATTTTGTCCTTCTTAGTTCATTTCCTTCCTAGCTACATCTGTGACACTTCACTTGCTTTCTATCAGTTCAATGACTTTCAGCAGCCTGGCCCTAATCGCCTTATTTTCACTATGGACATGTAGTCCCAGTATACTTCCATCCTATGTCAGAAAGGCCTTAAATCTTTTTGCTTCTTTCTTGAAAACAGACTTAACTATTTTCCCTGCATCACCACCCTCCTCCATCTGTTGGAACCGATTCTTAATCTTAACAATTTCTCTTTCAGCTTCTCCAACTTTCTCTGAGCAGAAGTTATGGCCACGGGCACTCACGAGGACCCCAGCTATGCCTTCCTCTCTGTGAGCTATGTAGAACACTTCATGTTTTCAGCCTACACTGGCAACATTTCCCAATTCTTTCTCCGCAGCATTGATGACTGTTTTGGTGCTGCTTTCTGCACTCTTGCTGAGCTCGTTAATTTCATCAACTTTCCTTCCAGCTTCCACCTTCCCCTCACATGTATTTGGTCCATCTATGACAACCCGCAACCTACCCCCCCCCCCCCCACCCACCCACCTTCTCAATCTTTCTGTCTCCATCATCTTTGGAGACAGACTATTGATTCAGATTTTTTACAAACCTACTGACTCTCACAGATATCTTGACTGTACTTCCTCTTACCCTGTTATTGTAAAAATGGTGTTCCTTCTGCCCGCTCCTCCACCTCCACCGCACTGGCCCTCAGGGTGAAGTGTTCTATTCTAGAACATCTTGAGATGTGCACTTTTTTTCAAAAAAACTAGGCTTCCCTTCCACCACCATCAATGCTACTCTCACCTACATCTCCTCTATTTCCCACACATCTGCCTTCCCCATATCCTCAGACTATCCCAACAGAGGTAGTGTTCCCCTTGTCCTTACCTACCCACCCACCAGCCTTCACCAAATCAGGTTGGAGGAGTGACATCTGATATTCTATTTAGGCTATGCACGTGTCATTTTACAGATGCGCAGTAAAGAGCATTTTAACAAGCTGCATCACTGCATGGGTACGGAAACTGCTCTGCAGCGGACAGGAAGGCCCTACAACGGGTCATCATAACTGACCAACACATCACCCGCAACAACCCACCTGACATTAAGGACAAGGTGTTGGAAAAGAGTCAGATTCTGGAACAGTGCAATAATAATAGGGTTGTTGTGATGAGGGACTTTGACTTTCCTAATATTGATTGGCATCTCTTTAGCGCAAGGGGTCTAGATAGGGTGGAGTTTGTTAGGTCTGTTCAGGAAGTTTTCCTGATGCAATATGTAGATAAGCTAACAAGAGGAGAGGGTGTTCTTGATCTAGTATTGGGGAAAAAAAAACCTCTCTATCAGATCTCTCAGTGGGAGAGCATTCTAGAGGTAGTGACCTCAACTCTACCCCATTCACCATAGTGCTGGAGAGGGATAAGAGCGGACAATTTGGGAAAGCATTTAATAGGGGTGGGGGAAATATGATGCTACTAGGCAAGAACTTGGGAACATAAATTGGGAACAGATGTTCTAAGGGAAATGCATGGCAGAAATGTGACAAATGTTCAGGAAACTTCTGCATGGAGTTCTACATAGGTATGTTCCATTGAGTCAGGGAAAGGATGATAGAGTTAAAAGATGATGGTGTATAAAGTATGTAGAAAACCTAGTTAAGAAGAAAAGAAAAGCTTACGAAAAGTTCAAGAAACTAGGTACTGTTAGGGCTCTAGCAAATTTCAAGGTTGCTAGGAAGGAGTTTAAGAATGGAATTAGGAAAGCCAGAAGGGCCATGAGAAAGCTTTGGCAAGCAGGATTAAGGAAAACCCCAAGGCATTCTACAAGTGTGTGAAGAGCAAGAGGATCAGCTGTGTAAGAATAGGATCAATCAGGTGCAATAGTGGAAACGTGTGCATGGAGTTGCGTGGGATAGTGGAAGTACTTAATGAATATTTTGCTTCAGTATTCACTGTGGAAAAAGACCATGGCAATTGTGGGGATGACTTATAGTGAACTAAAATGCTTGAGCATATAGACATTAAGAAATAGGATGTGCTGGAGCTTTTGAAAAGCATTGTTAGATAAGTCACTGAGACCGGATGAGATATATCCTAGGCTACTGTGGGAAGTGAGGGAGGAGATTGCCGAGCCTCTTGCTATGATCTTTGCATCATCAGTAGAGGCAGGAGAAGTAACAGGGGATTGGAAGGTTGAAGGTGTTGTTCCCTTGTTCAAGAAAGGAAATAGGGATAACCCAGGAAATTATAGACCAGTGAGTCTGACTTCAGTGGTGGGCAAGTTGTTGGAGAAGATCCTGAGAGGGAGGATTTATAAGCATTTGGAGAGATATAATCTGATTAGGGATAGTCAGCATGGCCTTGTCAAGGGCAGGTTGTGCCATATGAACCTGATTGAATTCTTTGAGAAAGTAACAAAACACATTGATGAAGGTAGAGTAGTGGATGTAGTGTATATGGATTTCAGCAAGGCATTTGATAAGGTTCCCCATGCAAAGCTCTTTCAGAAGGTAAGGAGGCATCGGATCCAAGGCGACCTTGCTTTGTGGATCCAGAATTGGCTTGCCCACAGAAGGCAAAGTGTGGTTGTAGACGGGTCCTATACTGCATGGAGGTCAGTGACCAGTGGTGTACCTCAGGGATCTGTACTGGGATTCTCTGTGATTTTTATGAATGACCTGGATGAGGAAGTAGAAGGGTAGGTTAGTAAGTCTGCTGATGACACAAAGGTTGGGGGTGTTGTGGATAGTCTGGAGGGTTGTCAGAGTTGATTGCGGGACATCAATAGGATGCAGAACTGGGCTGAGAAGTGGCAGATGGACTTCAACCCAGACAAGTGTGAAGTGAATCATTTTGGTAGTTCCAATTTGAAGACAGAATATAATATAAATGGTAAGACTGTTTGCAATGTGGAGGATCTGAGAGATCTTGGGGTCTGTGTCAATAGGATACTCAGAGCTGCTGCATTGTTAAGGAGGTGTATGGTGTGTTGGCATTCATCAACCATGGGATTGCGCGCAAGAGCCGTGAGGTAATGTTATAGCTATGTAAGACCTTGGTCAGACCCCACTTGGAGTACTGTGTTCAGTTCTGGTCACCTCACTACAGGAAGGATGTGGATACTATAGAGAGAGTGCAGAGGAGATTTACAAGGATGTTGCCTGGATTGGGGAGCATGCCTTATGAGAATAGGTTGAGTGAACTCGGCCTTTTCTCCTTGGAGTGACGGAGGATGAGAGGTGACCCGATAGAGGTGTATAAGATGATGAGGGGCATTGATCGTGTGGATAGCCAGAGGCTTTTCCCTGGGCTAACATGAGGGGGCATAGCTTTAAGGTGCTTGGAAATAGGTTCTGAGGGGATGTCTGGGGTAATGACAGAAAGTAGTGGGTGCGTGGAATGCACTGCCAGAATTGGTGGTGGAAGTGGATACAATAGGGTCATTTAAGACTCTCTTAGATAGGTATATGGAGTTTAGAAAAATGGAGGGCTATGCACTAGAAAAATTCTACGCAGTCTCTAGAGTAGGCTACATGGTCAGCGCAACATTGTGGGCTGTAAATTTCTATGTTGTAGTAACATCATGAGGGATCGTAGCTACTCTGTTCATGGACTGTTAATCCCACTCCTGTCAGGGAAGAGGCTACATAGTATTCACGCCAGGACCACTAGAATTAAAAACAGTTCCCCAAGCAGTATTGCTAATCAACACCTCTGCCCAATCCAGAGTAAATATTATTTTGTTCTCCTTTACACTTGTGTACTGGAAATGACATTAAACAATCTCAGATCTTGAATTTTGATGACACGAACATTGATTTCTGGTACAGGTGTCCCCCGCTTTATGAATGTTCGCTTTACACCACTTTGCTTTTACAAAAGACCTACATTAGTAACCTGTTTTTGCATTACAAAGAGGATTTTCGCTTTTACGAAAATTTTCCCCATATAAATTAATGGTTCTTTGCTTTACGCCATTTCAGCTTAAGAAAGGTTTCATAGGAACCTTTGTAAAAGGGGGAGGGACACCTCTCACCCATTCTCTTCTCCTCACTTGCCCACCACCTCCCTCTGATTCCTTTCTGCTGTGCCCTTTATTTCATGCTTCACTGTCCTCTCCTATTAGATTCCTTATTTTCATCCCTTTAACTCTTCCAGCTATCACTTCCCAGCTTCTTACATCAACCCTGTCCACCCACCCACCTTCCCTCTCACCTGGTCTTACCTATCACCTGTCAGCTGGTGATCCCCCCACCCACCCACACCATCTTGCTCTGTTTTCTGCCTCTTCCTTTCCAGTCCTGATGAAGGGTCTCAGCCCGAAATGTTAACTATTTATTCTCCTCCACAGATGCTGCTTAACCTGCTGAGATCCGCCAGCATTTTCTGTTCTTCTCAAAATTTCCCACATCTGCAGAATCTCTTGTGAAACAGGTTTTAAAAAAAAGCTGAACAGAAGAGAGAGAGAGAGAGAGAGAGAGAGAGAGAGAATACTTTATTTTTCTCATTTCTGTTGCCATACTTACCCACAATCCTAAAACTGCACTCTCCTATTGCCTTTCCTGAGATTATCACCTCTCCCCTGAAGGACAATACTACCCCTGAAAGACCTGTACTACCTCCCCTGCAGGTGCTATAACCCTTTTCTGGGTATGGCGACATTTTATTTTCCTTCTATTGTTGTTTCTTTCCTTGAGGCAATAGCTACATTTGGAAGTGACCATGCTATTTCCGATTCTAAAATTATTCCAACTGCCCTGCACTCAAAGGCATCCTGCAGGGTGAAGATTAGGTGCTTCATGGTCACTAAAACTGGGAGAGTTTGTATATTCACGAGCAGAGCAAATGGAATGGTTCCAGGAATATTTAGAAAACAAACTCTTATCTTCAGCGCCATTTTAAAGACAAATCGATTAAAAATAATTAGGATTATATCAAAATCACTTCAGTTTTTACTGGATTTTTGGTGATATTTTCAGCTTAGGGTTAACAACCTGAATGCTCAAGCAAAGCTGTTATAGAAACAGCAATGTAGGTTTGTACATCTGAGTGTGACTGTACTCGGGTCTCCACCCAGGACCTGCATGACTGACAATGGTGAAAACCAAGAGGATGCTACTGGCATGATGAAGGAAGCCTTGAACACCAAGGATGGAGGACCATCATTGCTGCCCTAAGCACTGACGGCCTAACGCTCAGTTGGTAGGGAGGTTGGCGATATTTTAAAATAAAAACTCTTTAAGTTTATGACTTTGTCATAAAATGCCTTAAGACCATAAGGGCATAAAACACAGGAGCAGAATTAGGCCATTCATCCCATTGAGTCTGCTCCACCATTCCATCATGGCTGATCTCGGATCCCACTCAACCCCATACACCTGCCTTCTCACCATATCCTTTGATGTCCTGACCAATCAGGAAATTTTCAACTTCCACCTTAAATATATCCACTGGATATATTGACCTCCACCACGATCTGTAGCAGAGCATTCCACAGATTCACTACTCTCTGGCTAAAACATACTGGGAAAAATGGTTTAACTACATAATGCCTCATAGGCCTGATTTTATTCTCACAAATCAATGAATCTGTTGTAAAAAAAATCACTCCCTACTTGTACATAGCTCTTTCCTTTTGCTTGTCTTTTCTTTCCACTCTTTTCTATAAGTGTGTACCCCAGATAAATACTTTGTGGAGATTTGCGATATATATTTGATTATATGATATATATGTACAATGTCTGAAATACATCTTATAGAAATGTTTGTTTGATGAACTTCAATAAAAAATAAATTACAAAAAAAAATTCCTCATTACTTCTATTCTAAAAGGTCACCCCTCAATTTTGAGATTGTGTCCTGTAGTTCTAGGAATTACCCTCACCACATCTACCCTATCTAGTCCTTTCAACATTTGGTAGTTTTCAATGAGATCCCCACATATTCTTCTAAACTCCAGTGAGTACAGGCCCAAAGATGCCAAATGCTCCTCATATGTTAACTCCTCATTCCCAGAATCATCCTCTGAGAGTGAGTGAACTCAAAAGAAGGAAGAATCAATACTGATACGAGAAACTAAGGTGGAATTATTTTTGGAATATTATCTGTATAAGGTGAAGGCAAATCACCCATCTTACATGACCAAAAGCAGTTTGTTCAGCTTCAGTACCCTGACAATTTTGAAGCTATTAAACAATTGGTTAAGGGATAATCAACAATGACCACAGTGCCTTGATTTTTGGAGGAATTCTCTGCTGTTAGGGCTTAGTTTCTTAAGAAATAAGGCAGAAAGTAAAAGGAGATGTGGGTGAATTATTTCAGAGTGCATTAAATATAGCAGTGGTGTCAGAAACCTGCTAAATAACTGGTGTTGTTCAGTGTTTAAAAAGGTCAGAGGCATTAATCTAGGATTTATAGGTTGGTAGCTTGGCATCTACAATAGGAAAAATACTGGAGTCAATCACAAAGGAAGCAATTCAAAGCATTATACAAGAGTATGGCAATAATTCCAAGTGGTATGAGTTTATGAAAGACAAGCCATGCCTAACAAATTTATTGATAGAATTCTTTATGGATTTGTCAGGATTGTAAGATTGTGCTTCTATGATAGATGTTATTATATTGTCCTTCAGCAGCCATGAGACATGTGGCCTCGGGGCTGGAGTAAAACATGGAATAAATGAACAAACTACATTTTTAAAAATCAATTAAATAAAACAAAATCTATTGACCAATAACAATTTTTGTATTTGAATGACTAGAACCAAGTTGAGTGCCAGGGCATTTACTATCCTGAATTATTTTGGTGAACATTTTAGAAGTAATTTCAAAACATCTGGGTTGCAGTAAAGTACCTCTAAAAAAATGTGAGTTAAGATTCAAATATCTTCATTCTAAGTAGATTAGTACAATTAACTGAAGAAAAAAATATTGCATCTGCTCAATAAAAAAATGAAAATATATCCTTAAAATTAAGAGGTAATGCAAAACTCCTGGAGCTGATGCAGACCGTCAGCTGAAAATGTCAGATTAGCTTTATTTGTCACATGTCCATCGAAACAGAGTGAAATACATCATTTATGTTAAATCAAATCGGCGAGGATTGTGCTGGGTCAGCCTGCGAGTGTCACCACACTTCTGGTGCCAACATAGCATGCTCACAACGCCCAAATGTGACTGTACATTTTTGGAATATGTAAGGAATTGTCAAAAGAAGATGGTGCCAGCGAACAATGCTACCAAAGGCAACATCTCCTGGCAGTTCATGAAGCTACTTCTTTCACTTGTTTTATATCCTCTTTTCCTTTCAAATGTGATTCTGCTACTGTTGGAGGCTGTGATCTACATTTTGGTGCTGTGTTTCAGGCTAACTGAGTAATATGGCACTTTGCTACCTCTGAGAGGGTTTCACAAGTCTGCGAGTGAAGCATTCGGCCTAGAGACCAAGAAGCCCGAAGCCCGTGATCAACTCCATTTCTTATTGATCTCGCTGAAGAAGATCCAAATCCTCGAGGCAAGTGCGGAAGGCGAGGGAGTGTTCAGTGCCGTCTACCAGCCTCTCGCTCACTGCTGCCAGAGGGGAGTGTCTGCGTGTGAAGGTCTCTCTTTCCCTCTGACTCACTGCTCCTGAGGGAAGGTCCTTATGTTCAAATGATCTCTCTCTCCCTCGATCCTCTCGGAGGATAGTGCTGGAGCAAGGTTTAGTTGATGTGGTTTGTGGATTGCACTTGTAATTCATGTTACGACATGTTTCTAGTTTCAGGTCGTTTCTTTTTTTGTTGCTATTTTGAATCGGGGCAGCCTGCAGATAACGAACACTGAGCCGGGACCCTTTCAGTGTGTGCTTTGTACTGTGTGTCTTCATTCATTTTTTTCTGTTGCCGTTTATGCAATTGGAGAGGTTGATGCTTTTCTTTGAACAGCTTCCATGCCTTTTCTTTGTTTCATGTCTGTCTGTGGGAAAGACAAATCTCATGGTTATATACTGCATACATACAGTACTTTGATAATAAATGTAGTTACAAATCTTTGAATCCAAGGCACTTGGAGGAAGCACAGAAGTTCAGAGGGACAGTATACATTCTCCGTATAGACTGTGGTGGAAATTGAATCCCCACAAGTGATCTCTGCCACTGTAAAGTGTAACCACTATGCTACTGTGCATCCTTCCTGAATTAACTGCTGTATTGACAGTTCCTTTCCACACACCGATTGTTGCTTGACCTACTGAATTCCTCCAGCAATGTTTTTTTGTTCGCTATCCTAGAGCGGGTTGGAAAAGAATGAATGAATAATTATTTCTCCTTACAAATTCTTAAATTGTGCCTCTCCCATTCCTCCAATACATTAAAGAGATGCTGAAGCAAAATAAAACAGAACATGCTGAGACGCTCAGCCCTTGAGGCTGCAATTGCAGAAAATAAAACAGAGTTAATGCTTTGCCTCAAAGACCCTGCGGCAGAACTGGGAAAGACAGAAAGAACAATGTCATTTGAGATTTAAAGATTCAAAGTAAATTTGTTATCTATGCATGTATGCAGTATACAACCCAGAGATTTGTCGTCCCCACAAACAGCCTGAAACAAAGAGAACCATGGAAGCCATTTAAAGAATAAACATCAAACCCCACCCCTACGCACAAGAAAACAATTCGCACAAATGGCAACAAAAAGTAAAACAAGTGAAAAGCACAGAATATAAAACACAAAATCGAAAGGCAAGCATATTCAATTCAGCTCAGTGTTTGTTATTTGCAGGCCAACCTGGTTCAAAATTGCCCAAAATAACAATAAAAAAAGGAGTGAACAGAAACCAGAAACACATCATAACATAAACTACATTGCCCAATCCACTGTGTTGATTAATCCTTGCCCAAGACCAAGGACTCCGGCATCATCCTCTGACAGCTTCCAGGGACAGAGAGACCCTTTGAAGGTAGGGAGCTTCCTATGGGAGCAGCGAGCAAGAGGGAGAGATGGAGACTGTTGCATACAGATGCTTCCCTCCAGTGGTAGTGAGTGAGAGGCTGCTAGATGGTGCTGAACACTTGCTTGCCTTCCAAACACACCTCGCTGATTCCAATCTTCCTTGGTGCTTTAATCTGCAAGATCAGTGAGAAATGGAGTTGATCATGGGCTCATGCCCCATCAGCAGGCTTCTTGGCCTCGAGGCCACACACTTGGCTCGAAACCCCCGCGGAGGCAGTAAAGCACCAGATCGCTCAATCAGCCTGAAGAACGCACCTCCAGTTGTCAATCACAGGCTCCAATGGTAGCAGAACCACATTTGAAAGAATAAGGAGATGTGAAAGAAGTGGAAGAAATGGTTTTGTGAACTCTCTGGAGGATGTCGCCCTCGGTCGCATTGTTTGCTGGTGCCATCTTCTTCCGCACGCAGGGAAGATAGGGGAGGAATGGACAGGAGAAAAGGTAATCTTGTGACACCAGTGTCTGTGGGTCTAGCTTATGAGGAAATAGGGCAGCTACAGTGAAAAAAAAAGGATCAAAAGAGAAGAAAGCATTTAAAGAATGAGAACATAAACCAAAGAAAAAGATGGGGAATGGACATTCTCAACAGGCCTGGCTGTGCAACAAGAAAGACAAAAAGTGAACCAATATCACATACAGATGATTTACAACAAAAATAGCCAGTTCTGAATAATTCGGAGAAAGACAGACCTGTCTGAAGTTGTAGATTTCAATTTTGAGTCCCGTAATCTGCAATGGACCCAGGGGGAAGATGAGTTGCCATTCCTCAAGCAGGAGTCCACAAACAGAGAGGTAAGTGCACTGCAGTGGATAATTGAAGAGGTAGCCAAAAGGGATTTGCAGTTGCCCCACAAAGCGATCACTCAATTTGCATCTGGTTTCTCCGTTGTAAAAGGAACATTGTGAGTAGCAGATCACCAAATGAGGTACAGAGATCTTACACAGAGAAGTGTAAGTGAATCACTGCTGTAACATTCTTACTTTGTTCTTTGGTGGAGAAAATCCATGGAAGTGCCACAAAAATAATCCTATGAATGGTACTAATGCCACTCTCCCAGGTTTCCACTGTCTTTCTCTGGATGACTGCAGAAGATCGGAAAAGATCTTTGAGAGATTCATACAGCCTTCAGGTGCCAACTCTGATCTGGAGTGTGCAGCTCCTCAAACAGCCTGGAGAAGATGCTTGTATATATATTGGAAACTATTAAAGAATGACATTGCATTAGTAGCATATTCAAGAATGGTGGCCCACAAAGTAACCCTTTAACTGAATACTTTACACTACCACAGGAAGTTCATAAAGCATCAGTGTTTTATAAAATGTTCAAGCACTCTGTGGGTGAACTGTGTAACAATCTCAAAGCATTATGGCAGGAGGATCTTGGAAGTGATATTGAAGATAACGAGTGGTCAAATATTTTATCAAATGTGGCTAGATATATTAGAGAAGCAAGAGGGAAATTTATTCAGTATAAGATAGTACACAGATATTATTGGACACCAACTAGACTCTACAAAATGGGAATTGTTGATAATCATTTATGCTGGAAATGTGAAAATGAGGTGGGCACATATTTTCACATGATTTGGGAGTGCTCCATGGTTCGTCCATTTTGGTGTAAAGTTCTTGATTTGTTGGGGAATTGTTCGGGTCCTACACTGCCCTTGTGCCCACGGCTTTGTCTCCTGGTGATAGGACACCAGGGTGATAGGACAATGATACCTAATGTAAACAATGACAAATTTACTATTTTAAAGGTGGGTTTCATCTCAGCTGCAAGAATTATATTGCAAAACTGGAAAAAAAAACAGATGTCCCATTGTGAGGGAAAGGACTGAGGAAATGGTTAAGATTTCATCATACGAACACATGTTGGGAAGAATTAACAGTGAGGGAAAAGTGCAAGACACGTGGGATCAATTTTGGTTGTATATTAATTTAAACTTAAATTAGAAGTTTTTTCCTGTTTCTTAGTTTTATATGTTTTCCTGTCTTGAGATGGCTGTGTAAATATGCTGTACTGTATCTGCTCTATGATATGCTGTGCTGCTTTGTAAAATAAGAATAAAAATCTGAATTACAAAAAAAAAGAATGAACAATACTGAATTATATTTAGTTGGGGCCTTGGTTTCATCCCAACTGAATCATATTTATTTCCAATGAATCATTGAAGATGGAAGTGGAATTTGTCTCTGCATTGATCTGAATTTCCACATTGAAGTTGCTTATTGGATGCTTAGCAACTGTAAGAGCAGAAAGGTAATCAGAAAATAGTTTAATGGTTTCAAACAGACAATCATTTTAGTCATTTACATTATTCTAACTAAGCTTAGTGCCTTTGCATTTCAACCCAAGGCAAAAAAATTAATTTGCGATCGAGAATCATAGGAAAACATGCAGGTCAGGCAATAGGCTATCCAGGTACTCAAGAAAGAGCACTCCCTTTTTTTCCCTCCATTTTTATTTTTCAAGTATTTATTTGATTTTCTTTTGAAACTGGGTCCACTACATTCCAGATCACAATATGCAACATATAATGAATAATTGCCCAGAAATTGCAGAGCATCCAGATGAATGTGCTCAGTTAGCGTTGTAGCTTTGTGCTAACAGCAGATTCAACTAAATCCTCTGCTGTGAACTTCAGTTCTTTCCCATCCCTTTAGTGGAACTGATTGGACATTGTACGTTTCCTTATCTGCATGGTGTGGATGTGAGCAACATTGTGGGAAGGGTGAGGGTCCATGTCAAGAGGAAGAATGAGTAACAGCTGTGGGACCTGACTGTCGTGATTGAAGCCCCTCACCCTGACACCATTCTAGCAAATCTTCTGCATCCTTTCAGAGATGATAGATTGCCTAATGGGAGTGCTAGAGCTGAACACAAGATTGTAACAAATATTTTATTGAAAATAAATTCTGCTTTCATATGCTTTGCTTCACTAATAGTACTTTTGAAATAGCTTTCACAGCTTGTCCTGAATATTCAAATCTTTGTGAGTCAATTCACCCCAGGTCTTTGTTCCTCCATTTCTTTCAAAATGATGCCTCCCACCTTATAATTACTTTTCACTTCTTCTACCAATATACATGGCTTCACATTTTTCTTTGTTAAATTTTATCCATCATTTTAGCAGTTAGTCTATTAGTATCCTGCTCATTGTTTACAGTAATCCAATTATATATTATCTGGAAGATTTGAAACTGTGTGGATAAACCATACTCCAGCTCATCAGGCTCCACTGAAAAAGTCTGTGATTCTAATACTGTTGGTTCAAGACCCTAGTGTCTACCTCCCTCCAATCTGTAAAACTGATGTACACCACTATAAATTGCCTTCTGTAAGTAAGTCTATTCTGTACTCTTCATACCTCCTGCATGTTTTTATTTACCTACTTATTATGGCACAAAACTGGAACATTCAGCCAACTGAGTCCATGTTGGCTCCAAATGGAGCTATCCCTTCAGCACCATTCTCCAATCTTTATTTTCTTATAGGCATGTAACATACTTTTCAAAACCATACCCATCTACTTCTCCTTGATTCTGGCTTTACTTATATAAAGGATAATTTACAAATGTCAATGATACCATGGCAAGTCTGTCTTTCGAATGTGATAGGAAACTGGTACGCCTAAGTGGTCTCAGAGGAAACAGGCAAACCCACATGTTTATGATCTGATTACTTCTTGTTCCAGAGTGAAGTCAACATGTGCCTAGCCCTTCAGTGAGGTGCACAGACAGTTGGATCTAGGCCTCATATGGAGCCAGTGATCATTAATGGAGAATGTGTGGAGCAGGTTAAGACCTACAAGTATCTGGGAGTACAGTTAGATGAGAAGCTAGACTGGACTGCCAACACAGATGCCTTGTGCAGGAAGGCACAGAGTCGACTGTACTTCCTAAGAAGGTTGGCGTCATTCAATGTCTGTAGTGAGATGCTGAAGATGTTCTATAGGTCAGTTGTGGAGAGCACCCTCTTCTTTGTGGTGGCGTGTTGGGGAGGAAGCATTAAGAAGAGGGACGCCTCACGTCTTAATAAGCTGGTAAGGAAGGCGGGCTCTGTCGTGGGCAAAGTACTGGAGAGTTTAACATCGGTAGCTGAGCGAAGGGCGCTGAGTAGGCTACGGTCAATTATGGATAACTCTGAACATCCTCTACATAGCACCATCCAGAGACAGAGAAGCATTTTCAGAGACAGGTTACTATCGATGCAATGCTCCTCAGACAGGATGAAGAGGTCAATACTCCCCAATGCCATTAGGCTTTACAATTCTACCGCCAGGACTTAAGAACTTTTTAAAAGATATTATTAATGCTTTTTGAGATAGTGATTTAGATGCATATCATATTTTTTTTTACTGAGTTAAGTATTGTATGTAATTAGTTTTGCTACAACAAGTGTATGGGACATTGGAAAAAAAGTTGAATTTCCCCATGGGGATGAATAAAGTATCTATCTATCTATCTATCTATCTATCTATCTAAATCTCGCATTCAATGAACATGTTCTTTATACTACAGTAGGAATGTGCTGCTTTTGTATGTCCAGCTCATTACTGATTTTCATTCACTACCACATGGTTTCACAACAGCCCTTGCTTCCGTGTTACTTAACCTATTTGCAATTTCATTATTATCCAACTTCTTCATAGATTGGCCAAGCTATATTTTTGTCCAGAAGGATTCAGGTTTAGCAGCTTTTTTTTTTCCATTTAACACAGGTCCCATGTTCTTTTTGATATGGACAGTCATCAAATTCCATCCTTAATGGTGCTGGCTCTTCATCATCACATCTTGCCCGCCATACCTGCACTTGAGGAAAAAGCCACTTGTTTTCACTACACTCTCACACTGAGTTATACTTCCTTTTGATGTTCCAGATACAGTGACTGCATGGCTAAATCGTTGGGTTTTCAGTCTGCCAGGGTCTGTGAGCTGGAGATGTTTGGTACCTCCCAAACCCATCCAACTAGTGTTGTGCTCAGGCAGGTCCCAGAAGATGAATAGCTCCTGGATCTCTTTAATTTCCAGTGCAACGTTATCTCTTTCCAATGATGCTGTCTGACTTCTTGAATGCTTCCAGTTCTATCCATTTTTATTTTAGATTTCCAGCAACTACAGTTTTATTATTATTTTTGTTACTATAGACCAATGACCTAGTGATGTTTGTATTTTGAGGGTTGCCTCTTTTTAAGTATTTCCTCTTCATTATTTTATCCTAAACTCATCAACGTACCTCTCCTTTCAAATATATTAACAGTATGATTTCCTCTATTAAAGACAGATGCAAAGTTCTTATATACTTACTATCAAGCCTAACACTCTGTCTTCATATTTCAACCTTAATATGTGATGGCAAAATGTATATAATTTTGTCATAACTTTTAGTTGACTGACTAAAATGTGTATTTGAATATCTGCAAACTCATTCTCCCTGTTAAGGGCTATTAATTACAAATTCAGTTTCTCTTTGTTGTACTGAGTGAAATGTTTCTTACAATACTGTACATTAAAGCCCAAATCTTGAATGCTTGCATTATATACCTTATCAATATTCCATTCACAATGAGAACGCAATTCAGTTCAAAGACCCCATTGCAACTCAGGATCTCTGTCCAGGCGTTAATTTTACTACTCTACTCTAAATCTTTTATAACATAACATCAATTCCACTGTCAATGGCCTGATGTTCCAGTGCATATACAATGCAAGAAAAATCTCGAGATGATCATTCAGGGCCAAGACAATCTGAAACTGGCTCAGAATCAAAGGATGAGAGAGATTTGAAGTGACAGTAAAGCACAGAGAGAGAATTCCAGAGGTACAAGTAACATTGGAGGATCCAGGGAATGAGAGATAGGTTAGATGCTAAAGTTGAAGGAGCAGGGAACTTGGATGCTGTGAAACTGAAGATTTATACTAAGATTAAGGAGGTAGATCAAGCAATTGATTTTTCTCTCTTAGATCAATGTACTGTTTTTAGATGTTTCAATTGAATTCCCAAGATCTGACCATCTGGGAAACACTTCTGTCCTACATTTATATCATATATACTTACATTTGGTGTTTTATAGACACAGATCATAGACTCAATTTTTCCCATCAGTTTTCTGTCCATGGATGAGTATTACATGAATATTTTAATTTCATATTTGGAGAATTAGTATTGAAGTGGCTCTTGTTAAGGCTTATCAAGATTTTTGGACTAGCATGTTAATAACATTGCACAAATGCAGTTAATCTGAAAATAGATTTCCTTTATCATCTACAGTTGTAGAGTTCTTAAACTAACTTATGCCTGAATACTAAAAAGCTCTGATACATTTCTTTGCTTCTCATCCTCAATAATATTTGTTGCTGCAGTTTTATGGTTTTAATGGTTGCAGTAATGGTGATGTAAATCATGGCTCAAAATACATTCATTCTCAGAATGCTTAGTAATGCCAATGGTGAGATCTGTAATAAACTGGCAAAATTCTGCATTATTTAAAATACAAATGCAACACTTGCCCAACAGTCTGGTATATGTCTAGGGGGAAAAATTCCAGCCGCTCTCCAACCCCACCTCCCATATATGCAGGTGCTGTGGGAATCAAGTTAATGCTGGGTCACACACATAATATCAAACTCACACCAGGTACCGTTATGGAATATACTTTAAAGATTTTACTAAAACTAAATGAGTACTAACAATACGGTATGTATGAAGGAAAAAAAAGTAAAAGGCGCCAAACTTAGCAGAGTTCAGTCAGTTTATTGCACATCGTTGGAGCTCAACCATCGAACCGTTCGACCCCGCATCGCTTTCCTCCGACCTCCACGTCCTTGCAACTGGGACCACCCTGGTGGTCAACCGAACAGTGCAGCGCACGTCCAGCTTCTTCGGAAGACGTGGTGCAGGAGGGAGGGCTTCAGATTTAGAGATAATTGGGCAGTTTTCCAGTGAAGGTGGGACCTGTCCCAGTGGGACAGTTTACATCTGAACTGGAGGGGGACAAATATTCTTGCAGGTAGGTTTGCTAGAGAGGCTCCAGTGGATTTAAACTAGATACGAGAGGGGAGGGGAACCAGAGTGTAGGAACAGATGTATGGGAGAAGGAAGTAAAAGAAGGCAGTAAAGTTCTTTGTACTGTTAGAGATAAACAGAGAGGAAGAGGTGGAGAATTTCTTAAATGCATTTATTTTAATGCTAGGAGCATTGTAAGAAAGGTGGATGAGCTTAGAGCATGGATTGATAACTGGAAATATGATGTTGTAGCTATTAGTGCAACATGGTTGCAGGAGGGGTGTGATTGGCAACTAAATATTCTTGGATTTCGTTGCTTCAGGTGTGATAGAATCGGAGGGACAAGAGGGGGAGGTGTTGCGTTGCTTGTCAGAGAAAATATTACAGCGGTGCTCTGGCAGGATAGATTAGAGAGGTCATCTAGGGAGCTTATTTGGGTTGAATTGAGGAATGGGAAAGGTGTAGTAACACTTATATGGGTGTATTATGGACCACCTAATGGAAAGCGAGAATTGGAGGAGCAAATTTGCAAGGAGATAGCAGATATTTGTAGAAAGCGCAAGGTTGTGATTGTGGGAGATTTTAATTTTCCACACATGAACTGGGAAGCCCATACTGTAAAAGGGATGGATGGTTTGGAGTTTGTAACATGTGTGCAGGATAGTTTTTGGCAGCAATACATAGAGGTACTGACTAGAGAAGGGGCAGTGTTGGATCTTCTGTTAGGGAATGAAATAGGTCAGGTGATGGAGGCATGTGTTGGGGAGCACTTCAGGTCCAGTGATCACAATGCCATTAGTTTCAATATAATTATGGAGAAGGATAGGACTGGACCCAGGGTTGAGATTTTTGATTGGAGAAAGGCTAACTGTGAGGAGATGTGAAAGGATTTAGAAGGAGTGGATTGGGACAATTTGTTTTATGGGAAAAATGTAATAGAGAAATGGAGGTCATTTAAAGGTGAAATTTTGAGGGTACAGAATCTTTATGTTCCTGTTAGGTTGAAAGGAAAGGTTAAAAGTTGAGAGAGCCATGGTTTTCAAGGGATATTGAAAACTTGGTTAGGAAAAAGAGAGATATCTACAATAAATATAGGCAGCATGGAGTAAATGAGGTGCTCGAGGAATATAAAGAATGTAAGAAGAATCTTAAGAAAGAAATTAGAAA
The DNA here is from genome assembly GCF_048418815.1 of Hemitrygon akajei. Lineage (NCBI taxonomy): Eukaryota > Metazoa > Chordata > Chondrichthyes > Myliobatiformes > Dasyatidae > Hemitrygon > Hemitrygon akajei. The sequence continues at coordinate 90,299,491 of NC_133131.1, read as the reverse complement.
AGCTAAAAGAAGATACAAGGTTGCTTCGGCAAGTAAGGTGAAAATAAATCCAAAGGGTTTCTACAGTTATATCAATAGCAAAAGGATAGTGAGGGATAAAATTGGTCCCTTAGAGAATCAAAGTGGACAGCTATGTGTGGAGTCGAAAGAGATGGGGGAGATTTTGAATAATTTCTTTTCTTCGGTATTCACTAAGAAGAAGGATATTGAATTGAGTAAGCTAAGGGAAACAAGTAGGGAAGTTATGGAAACTATGACGATAAAAGAGGGGGAAGTACTGGTGCTTTTAAGGAATATAAAAGTGGATAAATCTTCAGGTCCTGACAGGATGTTCCCTAGGACCTTGAGGGAAGTTAGTGTGGAAATAGCAGGGGCTCTGACAGAAATATTTCAAATGTCATTAAAAATGGGGATGGTGCCGGAGGATTGGCGTATTGCTCATGTGGTTCCATTGTTTAAAAAGGGTTCTAAGATTAAACCTAGCATTTATAGGCCTGGCAGTTTGACATCAGTGGTGGGTAAATTAATGGAAAGTGTTCTTAGAGATAGTATATATAATTATCTGGATAGACAGGGTCTGATTAGGAGCAGTCAACATGGATTTGTGTGTGGAAGGTCATGTTTGACAAATCTTATTGAATTTCTTGAAGAGGTTGCTAGGAAAGTTGATGAGGGTAAAGCAGTGGATGTTGTTTATATGGACTTCAGTAAGGCCTTTGACAAGATTCCGCACAGAAGGTTAGTTAGGAAGGTTCAATCATTAGGTATTAATATTGAAGTATTAAAATGGATTCAACAGTGGCTGGATGGGAGATGCCAGAGAGTAGTGGTGGATAACTGTTTGTCAGGTTGGAGGCCGGTGACTAGTGGTGTGCGTCAGGAATCTGTACTGGGTCCAATGTTGTTTGTCATATACATTAATGATCTGGATGATGGGGTGGTAAATTGGATTAGTAAATTTGCAGATGATACTAATGTAGGTGGTGTTGTGGATAATGAAGTAGGTTTTCAAAGCTTGCAGAGAGATTTAAGCCAGTTAGAAGAGTGGGCTGAATGATGGCAGATGGAGTTTAATGCTGATAAGTGTGAGGTGCTACATTTTGGTAGGAATAATCCAAATAGGACATACATGGTAAATGGTAGGGCATTGAGGAATGCAGTAGAACAGAGTGATCTAGGAATAATGGTGAATAGTTCCCTGAAGGAGGAATCTCATGTGGATAGGGTGGTGAAGAAAGTTTTTGGTTTGTTGGCCTTTATAAATCAGAGCATTGAGTATAGGAATTGGGATGTAATGTTAAAATTGTACAAGGCATTGGTAAGGTCGTATTTGGAGTATTGTGTACAGTTCTGGTCACTGAATTATAGAAAAGATGTCAACAAAGTAGAGAGAGTACAGAGAAGATTTACTAGAAGGTTACCTGGGTTTCAGCACCTAAGTTACAGGGAAAGGTTGAACAAGTTAGGTCTTTATTCTTTAGAGTGTAGAAGGTAGAGGGGGGACTTGATAGAGGTGTTTAAAATTATGAGGGTAATAGATAGCGTTGACAGGGATAGGCTTTTTCTACTGAGAATAGGGGAGATTCAAAGAAGAGGACATGAGTTGAGAGTTAGGGGGCAAAAGTTTAAGGGTAACACGAGGGGGAATTTCTTTACTCAGAGAGTGAGTAGCTGTGCGGAATGAGCTTCCAGTAGAAGTGGTAGAGGCAGGTTTGGTATTGACATTTAAAGTAAAATTGGATAGGTATATGGACAAGAAAGGAATGGAGGGTTATGGGCTGAGTGCGGGTCCATGGGACTAGGTGAGAATAAGCATTCGGCACGGACTAGAAGGGCTGAGATAGCCTGTTTCCGTGCTGTAATTGTTATCTGGTTATATGGTTATATGGCGTCTTTTTCCTGACTCCCCGAAAAGACCGCAAAATCCCAGCTCCCAGATCCACAAGACAAAATAACATTCCCCCATTGGTTAACAAATGAATACAATCCCCGTTATCAGCAATTCTAAAGCTAAACAAACTGCTAGAAGCTTTGAGAATGCTCTGCAAGAAACACTGTCTCACCAGTTAGCATAACAAAGAAGGAAGTTTACTTTTAACCACAAAAAAGCCTTGTTGATTAACATATGCAGTACATAAATTTATATTTAAACAAAATACTGATTCCCCAAATTCCTCATCATATAATTAAATGTAATAAATTGGGTGAAATTTGATTGACTGTGCACCATATAACATAATCATGTAAAGTCACACTGCCAGTTGCTTAGCTCTGAATTACCCAATTTTAAATTCTCAAGATATCAAGTCTAATGTTTAGCAACACTTATTGAAGGTTTGCAGACAAGCAGCCTAGTGAAATCTTCTTATAGAATTTTACTAGACAAGAGAACTGGCCCAGTTTTAAACAAATGGGCTTCCCTTCATCCACCATCAACTCTGCTCTCAAACGCATCTCTCCCATTTCCCGCACGTCTGCCCTCAACCCATCCATCCGCCACCCCACTCGGGATAGGGTTCCCCTTGTCCTTACCTACCACCCCACCAGCCTCCAGGTCCAATGTATAATTCTCCGTAACTTCTGCCACCTCCAACGGGATCCCACTACCAAACACATTTTTCCCTCCCCCCCCCCTTTTTCTGCTTTTTGCAGGGATCGCTCCCTACGTGACTCTCTTGTCCACTCGTCCCCCCCATCCCTTCCCATCGATCTCCCTCCTGGCACTTCGGAACAAGTGCTACACCTGCCCTTACACTTCCTCCCTCACCACCATTCAGGGCCCCAGACAGTCCTTCCAGGTGAGACAGGAGGGAAGATGGCTGAGGATGCCATCCCTGTTGCACAAGGTGCTTTGTGCAGATGAATGGCTTCAAGGAGGAAGGAGCAATACTCCCGTGGGCGAGCCCATTTGTTCAAGATGGATTTCGAACAACATTCAGAAGGTGGTGTGTGCTTTCATTCAGACCAAGAGTCCAACTTGTGAGTTAAAGAAAACTGCAAGATGAGCTTATATTCACATTTGACTGTTTAGTTATGATGGGCCTTCTTGTTTTTTTCTTTACTTTAATAACTGTTTGGTTAAGTTAACATTCTTAAATATGCTTTCTTTATAACTGTATGCAGTGTACAATCTGGCATTTCTTGCCGATGAGTGATTGCAGGGAATAGTAAATCACACAACATTCACACAAATCAATGTTTGGGTAGGCGTGACATCCCAAACTTATGGGTTTGGTGGGACCAAAGTCGTATACACCCTAGACGAACGAAGCCTGGGGAAGGTGGGTTTCTTCTCATAGAGTCCTGTGGCTGTTAGTGAGGGACTAATAAACTGCATTTCCAGAGGCACCCAGTAGAAAGGGGTTTCACAAGCATCACACATCCTGTATAACCTACTTGGATCCTTTGCACAGTAGTGGCCTTGGAGATGTTCCTGAGTGTTATGATTATGATGGTATTGAGTTTGTTTACCACAAGTTCTAAACTCAAATGAAGACAATAAACCTTATCAGATATAGAGAGCTATGGGTACCCTCACAAAAGGGAGGTTATACTGTAACCAACCTACTTTCAAAGACTAGTTTACTTCTCTGTTTATTCTCCAGGATGAGTTTAGCTGCTAATACTCACTATTGAGTCGTGTGCCCCCCACTTCCAATAAGGAGAAGATAATTCCAGCTAACAAAACACAGTGACACACATTTAAATCCAAACTGCATTCTTAAAACTCATTTAAAACTAATCGAGGATTTCTATCTTATAAAATATTTCCAAATGACAAATCACTTCTAAAACACAAAGAATTTCCAAAACAAGTACAATTCCTATAAGCTAAAAAGATATACCAATGTTAGAGATAAATGAATCATCTGTTGTATAAATTGAAACCAGAGGAATGGATTCTAGTTCACCCCATATTTCTATCATTTTTCTATCACCCCATAGTTCTTTAACCAATTCTAAAAAGCCTGGACTACTATCTACATTTGTACTGTTTCTTTGCCACTTGGGTGACTTCATACATTTATGATTTTTTTTAGATACCTTTTAACACAAGTGGTCTAAAAGCTTCTGGAGGTAGAGATCACTTGTTCTCACAATTAATGCATTGAAGTTGACTCCCCGAGTACACAAACCTTCCAACTTTTTAACACATTAATCATATGATATGCTAAGTGATAGTATCCATTTGGTCTGCAAGCTTCCTTGAACTGTATAACTTAACCAGCTTGTCTGGTTTTGAAACAAGCTGCATATTGTCTCATACATATTGTTAACATACATATTATCTCATACTGCACCTCTTGAGACATCAGTCCAGGTGCTGTGTCCAACATCCTGCTTTTATAAACATCACATCTGTTTGTAAAGTTGTGCTTCCAACTTCAAAATGATTATTACTTTTCATTTACATTAAAATCTGAAGAATGCTTCTATTTACGACCAACAGTTAAACAGACAATATTAGTTGGAAATTTATCTTATTCAAAAACAACCTTTTGATCTCTGGAATTGTTGACAGCTGTGTTTAGAAAGCTGAGCTTGGAAATAAAGAAGAGATCCCCTAGCTCAGAAAGCAAATATCCATTGCATGATTAAAGAGGAAATGACTCATATGACTAATTATCAAAAGGACATATCAACAACTAAAATAAAACTACAATCAATTCTACAAAGTTGATGGCTATAACACCAAAATTAAATAAATTTTAAGATATTTAAAGTTATGTTACAGATCCTTATTATTTTCAAAACAACGGAACATAGTTTGTGTAAAGCAATGCTTTATATAGCTCTGTGATAGTTAGGCAGTATCATATGACAGAGTTACATGGAATTCAGAGAAGGCAAAGCTGCAAAACTTCAGAAAAACATTGTATGGTTGAAGCTGATCTGAAACATCAAAGTATTGTTTGTTGTTAATTTGTGTTCAGATGATTAATTTGAACATTTTAAAGCCAATTAACAACATAAGTTGCTTCAGCAACCCCTTAACGACTAGGAGAATTTGAGCCAGTAGAATTGGAGGAATGCATCCCAGAGATTAGAACTATTAAGAGTTTTCTATCCAATGCAATTCACTTTTGACAGAGTTTCTACTCAAAATGAGATCTGTAATGTATTCTGGATGATTTTCCATGCAGCTTGGTACATTGTGCCATCTTGTGGTGCTTTTGTATCCATTCTGTAGAATGAATTACACAAGCGAACTCTGCCATCTGGTGGTTTTACATTGAATCAACCTGCACAATCCTAATCCAATTTTAGCAATGGAACACTACAGTAATTCAAAAGCTACTAAAACAATTTTAATGATTTGCTTAGAAAAATAAAATTAGAATCAGAATCATGTTCAATATCACTGACATATTTTATGAAATTTGTTGTTTAGCAGCAACACTGCAGTGCAATACATTAAAAAAATGTTTAAATTACAATAAGAAATACAGTGGATTCTAGTTTATTGGGGCACAATGGGATCAATACATTTTGGCCCAATTAAGTAGCCCCGTCTATTAGCCAACGTTTCATGGAAATAGGTAAAAACATAAAAAAAGACAAACTAACTGAGCAACAAATTATGTATTCAAATGAAATACAGAACATCTGAACACTACCAATACCACTATAGTACTATAAGACTGTGCCTCAGTTCCTAATAATTGTCGATGGAGGAATTCACTCAGTGTACCCTGTTGTGTTCTTTTGATTGACTGTAAATGAACAAGATCAGTGTAGCCATTGCGTTCATACAATGATTTTGACAATTCTATCCTCTGAATTGGCATTTTGATTCAAAATAATTGTCAACACCTTTAAATTCTTCTAAGTTCCTACCTTGTTGAAGTAGTGAAATTGTTTTATTTTCACTTCCAACCTCTTCTAGCTTCTCCAGGCCTGAATGCTTGAAACTGCAGTGAGCAAAACAGTACTGAATTGTTACTGCTTATTTTTCACCAACTAAAAGTGACAAAAGTCACTGTGTATTGAATACAAACACATGAGCTGATGCTATTTAAAAACTGCACACTCAAAACACAATGTGGTGTTTAATGGCCACACAAGTGCATGCAACCGGTGCTAGTTAGAAACTGTTCGGCAACAGTCTCCTGTCCCAGTTAAGTGGAATAGTGTCCCAAATAAATGAAGGGAATCCCAGCTCTTTTCTTGATTAGTTTTTGTCCTTTACGATTTGTCCCAAATAAATTAACAGTTAACTGGTGGCACAATTGAATGGAAGTAACTAGATATATATAAAAAATAAAATTAAATAGTTAGTGCCAAAAAAAGGCTAAAATAGTGAGGTCGTGCTCATGGATTGGTTCATTGTCTGCTCAGAAATTTGACGGTGGAGTGAAAGAAACTGTTCCTCAAAGTGTGTGTCATCAGGCCCCTGTACCTCCTCTTCGATGGCAGTAATAAGAAGAGATTATGTCTTGATTGATGGGGATCCTTAATGATGGACAGCATCACTTTAGAAGATCATTTTTGAAGCATCAGCTTTAGAAGATGTCCTCATGCTGGGGACGTTAGTACCCATGGTGGAGCTAGCTGAGTTTGCAACCCTCTTCAGCATCTTCCGATCCTGTGCAATGGCTCCTCCATACCAGACAGAGATTCAACCAGTTAGAACGCTCTTCACGGTACATTTTCTAGAGTATTTGATTATAAATCAATTCTCCTCAAACTTGCTTGTAAAGAATACATAATTACATTTCAGAGAAGTGAAAATTTGATTAAAATTTAGATAAATGCAGAAGTAATTACTTTTGAAGAAAGCAAACATAAAGATAATTTATCTATTTGAAAATACGTAAGGATTTTTAAGTCAAGTTGAGTTTATTGTCATATGCACAAGTAGAATGAAGTACAGGAAGAATGAAAGACTTGCATCATAAACGTGTTGGTTCAGACAGCACGCAGAATTATGTATGAATTATACATACATGGTATAAGAGTGTAAAGAGAAGATTGTGTAAAAACAAGGCCATAGCAGTGCAAGAGGTGGTCTGTACTGTTCCATTGCTGAGGTAGAATTAGGATTGTGCAGTTTGTTTCAAGAACTTATTGGCTGTAGGATGTAACTGTTTCCTGTTCCTGAACCTGGTGGTGTGTGACATCACACTCACTCCACCAGGTCCAGGAACAGTTACTACTCCTCAATCAACAGGCTCTTGAACACAAGGGAATAACTTCACTTGCCCCATCATTGAAATATTCCCACAACCAATGAACTCACTTTCTTCATCTCTGGTTTTCCATATTTATAGATTATTTATTTATATTATGTTTTTTTTTCTTTTTGTATTTGCAGTTTGTTCTCTTCTGCACTCTGGTTGAAAGCCCAAGCCTGTGCGGTTTTCATTAATTCTATTCTATTATGGATTTATTGAGTATGTCCATAAGAAAATTAATGTCAGGGTTGTATATGGTGACATATATTGTATGTACTTTGATAATATCATTTACTTCAAACTTTGCAGCTATGGTGACATATATGTACTTCGATAATAAAATTTACTTTGAAATTTGCAGCAGTGAGAAGAGGCTATCAACAGGACGATGCAGATCCTTGATGGTAGATGCCACTTTTTGTGAGGCAGTTTTTATGGTAAGGAGGGCTGTGCCTGTGATGGACCAGGCCCTACTACTCTTGGTAGCCTCTTGTATTCCTGTAAATTGATATTGCCATAGCAGACCATGATGCAACCAGTCTAGATACTATCAACAGTGAAGTTTTTTAGAGTAGTTGGAAGGCCAAATTTCCTTAAGCTTAAGAGTGTAGAGACACTGGTGCTTTTTCTTCGTGATTGCACCTATGCGTTCTGCGTTATCTGAGATATTTACCAGGAACTTAAACTTCTTACTCTAGCTGCTTTGAACACACCAATCAGAACTGGAATTGTCCCAACTTCCTCTTTCTGAAGTCGTTGATTAACCTCTTGGTTTTGTTGATGCTGAGTGTGGGGCTGTTATTGCAGAACCACTCCACCAGTTTCAACACTCTCCTGTACGTTGATTCAACACCACCTGTGATTTAACTAATAACAGTACTGCCACTTGTGAATTTGTCAGTAGTATTTGAGCTGTGCTTATCCACACAGTCATGAGTATGAAGAGAGTAGAGCAAGGACTAAGCATGGAGCTCCTAGGTGCACCTGTGCTGATGCTCAGTGAGGAGATGTTGTTTCTGATCTGTACTGATTGAGGTCTGCCAACGAAGATCCAGTTGCAAAAGGAGATACAGAAGCATGGGTCTTGGAGCTTCGTGGTAGATTTGGAAGAGATGACTGTGTTGAGCAAACACTATAGTCAAAGAGCAGCAATCTGTCATATGCATTTCTTTGTCCAGTTGTTGCAAATCTTAAGGCAGAAAGTCTCCCTTAGCATTACATTTCATGAGTGGGGGTTCAATGCAGAGAAAATGGAAACAATTAGTGGGAGGGCTTTCCAGCTGAAACACTGATTCACTTGCATTTCAGCCAATCAGATGTACTGTATATGGTTTTCAAAACGTGGTCTCCTCTACACTAGCGAAACCAAACATAAACTGAGTGACCTCTGTGCAGTACTTGCATTCAGTCCACAGAAGCGATCCTGAGCTTTTAGTTCTTTGACACCTTAATTGTATATCGCACTCCCACTCTGATCTATTTGTGTGTGACCTTGTTATAACAAGGTCCAATGCAAGTTTGAGGAAGAACATGCCATTTTCCATCTGAGCATGTTGAAGCCTTCAGAACCTAATAGTGAATTCTCCAATTTTAGAGAAATCACTCTCTCTGTTTCAGAATTTGACAGTTTTGCTGTAAGTCATGGAAGTGACGCATAGAGTGAAGCTCTGAGGGATTGGCTTCCAGCTTCAAAAGGGTTGTCAGTGAAATGAGAAGGTCCATCCTCCAGATCAGAAATGGGAACAGTAATGTAAGATAATGTGCATAAGAAACAGAAAAAATACACAGAACATAGAAGAGCACAGCACAGGAACAGGTCTTTCAGCCCACGTGTTGTATTGGACCAACTAAAAAGTAAATCAAACCCCCCCCCCAAGAAATGAATCTCTCCTACCTTCATAATGTGCATATACCTCCATCTTCTTTACATCCATGTGTCTATCTAAACATCTCTTAAAAATCTCTAATGTATTTGTCTCTACCACTATTCCAGGCATCCACCCCACTCTCTGAGTAGAAAATTACCCCTCACCTCCCCTTTGAACCTGCTCCCTCTCACCTTCAATGCATGCTCTCTGGTAATAGACATTTCTATCCTGGGAAAAAGATAGTCTCTGTCTATCTTTGCTTCTCCTAATCTTATAAACCTCTATCAGATCTGCCCTCAGCCTTCCCCACTCTGAAGAAGGAAAAAACAAGTTTGTCCAGATTTTCATGACAGCACATGTCCTTTAAACCAGGCAGCATCCTTGTAAACATCTTCTGCACCCTCTCCAAAACCCCAACATCTTTTCTAAAATGGGGCAACTAGAACTGGATGCAATAGCCCAGATGTGGCCTAACCAGAGTTTTATGAAGTTGCAACATGACCTCTTGACTTTTGAACCTGTGCCTCGATGAATGAATGCAAGCATTCCATTAGCCTTCCATCAATCTGTGTGGCTACGTTCATGGAGCAATGAAGTTGGATCACAAGATCTCCCTGTTCAGCAACATTGTTAAGGATCTTGCTCTTAACAGTGTACTGTCTCCTTGCATTTGCCCTACCAAGGTGCAACACGTCACATTTATCTGGGTGAAACTCCATCTGCCATTTCCCTGCCCATGTCTGTAACTAATCTATATTTAATATTTAAAGAAAAACTTTTGTACTGTGTATAGCTATTTAGATATTGGATCACAACTATGTAGGCAGTTAGCTTTTGCATTTTTTAGGAAAAATGGTATACATTGGCTCTGTACGGAGTACCACTTGCAACTCTGTGTACCAAGTGGTGTGATTTTGGATGCTCAGCTGTATCTGCAAATGAAACATCTATGCCTGCAGGCAGCAAGACTAGAAGAGCACATTCAATCATGGGATGATAAGTGACAAGTAATAGTGGAACCACAAAAGAACTTGCAATAACAGTCTCCAAAATGAAGGAGTTGAACTGCCAATCCATGATATTCAATGGCAATACCCACTGCTAGATCCTGTGGCATCAACATCCCAAGGGTGGGGCAAGGGGAAGGACAGGGAAGTTGAGGACTCACCATTGACCTGAACCTCAACTGGACACCCGTCACACGAATAAGAACTATAATATTGTAGCTGCAAGGCCATGTTGAGGATTGGGTATCCTGTGGACAGAGTCTCAGTTTCTGATATTTATTAAGTGTACACGTCATTTAGAAGGTACACGCAGGAGCATAGAGCCATGGAATCATATAACATTGAAACAGACACTATGATCCAACTGGCCCATGCTAACCAAGATACCCCATCCAAGCTAGTCCAATTTGCCATAACCCTTCCAACCTATTTCAACATGGTGGAATACCTTCCATTTACCTGGCTCAGAGCTATTCAAGACAATGGAGCCTGATTAGATCACAGGTTCAAACGTACTGATGTTAGCTCATTATCGCTCTATCAAATGAAACATCCATTCTCTCCATTCCACTCTAAATACAATGGGTGCCATCTATAAGTTAACTGCAGTTAATTGCCTAGGTTACTCTGACTGTACCTTTCAAAGCTGTGACCACTACCTCCAAGAAGGAGGTAAGTAACTGGACACAGTCAGCAGGTTACCATTCTAACATGGAAGCATATTGCAGTTCTTTCAACAGCACAAGATGTAATTCCTCAGACTCTCTACCCAATCACGTCGTGGAAGTATCTGCACCAGATGACTTCAGTAAGTTAAGAAAGTGAATTTTAGATAGGATATAAATATTGGTGCACTAATTCTGATAAAGTTAATTGTTGATAGTTGGATGTTATTGCTCTGCTGCACTCTGGTAGCAAAAATACTTCTGTGACCAAACTTAGGCAATCCCCAAGTGGCTACTGGATTCTTCATTTAATCATGTTGGCGAGAAGCTGAATTGATTCACAATCTAGAAACTCAGCATATTAGAGTGATTACTTTTACCAAAAGCTTCTCTAAATTGGCCCAGCTAGTCTCAACAAGCAATTACTACAATCCAGAGAGGAGTAACTCATAAGATTCTGTATCTAATGACATAGAAATTTGAAAGAAATTATCATATATTACAGGAATGACTAAATACACTAAACAGATAAACAGACAATGTACTCGCTCCAAAAAAGACATCCCTAGAAAAAATCAAGATAGCAACACATGGTCAATCGTGCTCTGGGGTTATGTTAACCAGTACATTCATCCACAGTGGCTCATCATCACCCGAAGTACAGACATTCAGTTACAGACATTGAGCAAATCAGGTACTAATAAGTGCTTTTTAGGTCATTTCTGATATAATTTGCCTATCATTTGCCCTGCATTATAAGATCATGCGAAGACCTCTTTACTCTAATGGTCCTAAAATAGGCATGTGGCTGCTCTAATCAGGTCCCTGATTACTATGGAAACATCCTTGGATGACACTTGAGCTGCCTCTGTTTCTATGGGAACCATTCTGGAGCTAGCCCCTTTATCTCTAGATACCTTCTGGTATGGAGCTCCATTGTTTCAGGCCTGCAGGCCAGGCATATTTATGCAAATCCTTGTTGAGGAGTATATTTTCCTTAACTTGTACCAGTGAGTCCTATTAATTCAAGTTTTGTAAATTCTGTAAATTTAACTGAAATCAGCAGGTACATATTGCTGTTGTTTTATGATCATAGATGAACACTTTATGTTCCAGTGTTTGTACTTCAACCTGATTGTTCAAACAGCATAACTTTCACAATTTTAAGCAGAGATCTTGGTCAAGAAATTCGATAAGAGAAGGAAAGTTGCAAAATTATCAGAAGTTTAATTATGCTGTTTCACTTTAGTGAAGATAGTTACTCTTTAAGTATTACTCTTTAAACATTGTACCTCATTCTCTGCTCATGATTCATTTCATTTCTATGTTAAACTGCGAATAATTCCCAATTTAATATGAATGGAAATTAAAATCAGTAGCTCAGGGAAACATAGTTCAAGTTTCAGTTCAGCAATCTTTCAAACTTTACATCTTTTTCTCTCCCTGTGGAGACTGCCTAACCTGCCAAGTATTTCAGACTCTATGCTATTATTATTTTTTTCTCTCTCTCTCCCTGCACATTGGGTGTCAGACAGTCTTTTTCTTTATGGTTATTTTGGGTTTCTTTGTTTTGTGGCTGCATGTTAGGAGCCGAATCTCAAGGCTGTATAATGTATACATACTTTGATAGTAAATATACTTTGAACTTTGAACTAGACAACACATTATCAGCTTCATCAGTATTTTGTTTTTGGCAAATCAGAAAAAATAACGGATAGCAAAAGTGAAATCACTCATCACTGAGTTCAGCTTTTTTCAGTGACATTTAGAAAACAAGTCGCGTGGAGTAGGCCAATATATTTTAAAATTAAATTCCTAAAATTAATCTCTTTTTCAAGTGCTAACAAACCATGTCCAACATTTTTTATTTTATGTCAGTAATTTTAATCAACCACAATTTATTCTGGCCCCTTTCTCTTGGAGAAAGAGTTACATTGCCTTTTTTAATTTTAAAAGTATTAATGTTTATCCTTGCAAATTGGAACATTATAATGTGTATGGTTTTGCCCATAATAATTGCGGCAAGATAGATTGTCATAAACACTGGGAGCGAGTAAATGACCAGCTGATAGAGAAGCAACCGAGTGATGATTATCATCACAGATGTGACTTGATTGAGTAAATGATCAGCCTGGCAGAGCAGCTAGAAACTGATTGGATTGGAAACTGCTGCTGCTGCTGAGTGAGAGATTGGAAATATTGCCAACGGCTTAGATTTTTGAGTGACAAACTGGTGTGTGACAACGAAGGGACTCATCTGTGGCACAGTGCAGAGCATGCTAATGCATCAAGGAGCACAGCTTGTACAGGTGTCTTTAACCAAGTAAAGCATCCCAAGGGGCTGCACTGGGCAATGTTAGGAGATTTTGGCCCCATAGTACTAGACTTTTGCTCATTTGCTCAGACATATCACTGGCAGTGCTCACCCACCTGGAATGAATGAAAGGCATAGAACCATCTGTGAATGACAGGCATGCTTCAGGTCAGGCTTTGCCCTGTAAGTCCCTGCAGCCATGGGTGGTTTGGTGCTATAAAATAGCTTTAAGTTATATCCAATTATCATGGACATTAAAAATACTAATAAAATGGATGTTTATAAAAGTGTTTAAACTAAATTAAAATACATTTATTATGTCTTAAAATACTCACAAATAACTTAAAACTTTGAGATACCTGAAATCTTGATCATGTGTTTGTCTTTCTCCACAGGGTCAGTAACCTATTTCAAATGAATAAGGTTGGCACCTTATATCTGGGTGTGGGGTGGAGATACATCTCTACCAAAGGAGGTGAAAGGTGCTTCTTCCCTCCACTAGCCTGCAGGTTACCCTACGGCAAGGTGTAGGACCTGCCTAGCTGCCCCCCACCCCCGGTAAGGGTCACATGAAGCTGTGGGAGCAGGTGGTGGATAGTTGTATGAGTAGCTGGTGGATATCACAAATCCTGGTTTTACGATCACTGACACAAGCAGCCAATTTCTGAAGAGTATTGATAGTGGCTGGGGTCACCTGTCTTGTAAAGGCACTGTCCAGAAGAAGACAATGGCACACCACCTCTGTAGAAAAATTTGCCAAGACCAGTCATGGTCATGGAAAGACCATGATCACCTACATCATAGGACAAGGCACATAACGAATGAATGAACCCCACCAACACTCCACTACCATCCTCTGCTTCCTACCACCAAACTAATTTTCTATCCAGTTGGCTGCTCACCTTGGATCCATGTTCTCTAACTTCTGGAATAGGCTACTATGTTACTCATCAAAGTCCTTGCTGAAGTCCATATAAGTAACATCTAATGTCCTGCCTTTGTAGATTCTCTTGGTCACATTAATCAAGCTTCTAAGATATAATTTCTCATGTACAAAGGTGTCTTGGCTATCTGTAATCTGATCTTGCCTTTCCAAGTGCAAATAAATCCTATCTCTCAGAATAAATTTCACACCATGGATATAAAGCTCACTGGCTTGTAGTTCCATGGCTTATCTTAAATAAAGGCACAACATTAGCAAACCTTCAGTCTTTCAGTACTTTACTATTGTTAATAAAGATTCAAAAATCTCTTCCAGGACCACAGCAATCTTGTGGCTTATTTGCCATAACATCCTGAGTGGCAGTCGATACCAGAAATCAAGCTTGAGGTGCTAGATACAGTAAAAAAAATGTTTAATGTCTTTACATGCAATGTCAATGTCAGGGAATTCATCTTCAAATGCCATATCACATCAAATGGAGCAATTACTGCCCAATGGACCACATCACCATCACTTAGCTGCCAATAGTGTACATCAATCAGGACTCATACTTAGCATGCGTCTGCTCCATGCCATCTCTCATGTACAGCATTGCTCCATCACCTATCAACCCTGCAATGCAACAATAGCGAGCACAATACCCTGTTATGCCTTTTAACACCCAGTAATATCTATGTACACCTCTTCCTTTTACATTTTAGCAGCTAAAATGATGAGAGGAAGAACATTAACAGCTTCTAGTATATAACTATGTCACAGAAATCCAGTCTGCACAAACAGTATTAAAGAATCAACAATAAATATTTTAACAGTGCAAGTAAGCCGTCAGGTGTATGCATTATACAGTATCTCTCAATGTATTTACAAAGTCATTACACAATGCACTTTTCAACTCTTCTGTTGAATTAGGGTGTAGAATTATTATTTCTCATGTATTTTCCTTGAAGTTTAACTTTTCTATGCTATTTACATTTTTGTATAATCATCTCTATACATATATGAGTATTGATATTAATAAGTTTGTGGCCAAAGGTAAAAGGAGATAAGTTATTAACTTCAAACTTCCTGCATAATCACTCAGAGTTGACCTCCACGTGCATGTAATGAGAGCTGCATAACTCATCTCCTTCTACCTTAGACCACAAACTTACCAATCACCCCTCGTAATTGTCAGTGAATTTTCCAGTTATTATGCTGCAGCTACTTCTGTATTTTTCTAGAAGCTTCTCTGCAGCAGGTATCATGCTACTTAAATCTGGCTAGATTTGTTTACCTCTAAACTGAGTATGAGACAACTACAACTTTTTTTTATTGTTTCTCTTTATTCGTTCTTGTAATATTTAATAAAATGGCTATAAGCAACAAATATTATGCCCCTCTTGACTTCCAAAGAACCTTTGGATCGCCAACTCACCAGGCCCAACAGCTTTGTCTAGTTGGCAGGATGGTTGTGAATATCTAGGGGTGTGGAAGAATCCCGAATGAAAGGGAAGGTGTTAGTGTGCACATTTAATAGTTCGTAGGATCAGAACACCATCTTATGGAAATCTAAAAGGGAAGGGAAACTCAGTTCTACTTTATTTCACATTGCTGTTTTGGTAAAGTTAAACATGCAATGGGATTATTATTGTTTGATTATTCAGGTCACCTGAGTACCATCTGAATTAATATTGTTCGATCATACAAGTTGACTGAGTACCATCTGTGATACAGGAACTTCGGTTGCAATCCAGTGATACAAACAAGTGTAAATTAAGGGCTCTATGCAGGGAAATTAGAACCATGGCTGAATTAGAGAAATCTTCTACAGTACAAGGGGGAACTGAACCTCCAGTTGTGAACAGATAACTGAGGGGTTGTGTTCTTATTTGAACAAAGTATTTCAATTTGATTAGATTAATGAAGAAATCAGAATGAAGTGCATCAAGAATGATGAGAGTAATGAAACATGGTTGCTAGATGATATTAAAAGGCATTAAGTAAGATTCAGAGAATGCCTGAAGGTAAAGAGGAAGAAAAAACTAGATGAGTGTTGCCAGTCTAATCACAGTTAAGAAAAACGAGTTTGTGCTCAGTTAGAAGATCAGATACGTGAAGTAATTGATTGAGTGAAACATTTATCTAGCAAGGAATACTGATAAATTATAAAAGCAGTATGGCAGAAACAGGGGAAAGTCTGAAGCACAAATGTGTGCTATAACTGAGTGAATGAGAGAACAACAGGATAAATATAATCAATTCCAAGTACATTGTACAAACCTTCAAATTAAACTGAAGGTTTATCAGAGAGTGCAGCACAGACCTCAAATGGGTGGCCCTGCCAGTGCCCCTTCTCCTTGGGACACACTACCTACATTGGACAACACTTGGAGGCAGCACCAACACGGAGGAATTCTAGAGGGAACATGGCATGGACAATACAGCAACCTCCAGTGACTCTAGAGACTCAAGGTCACAGCCTGCCCCAGTAAAGACCAAACAAGTGAAGGTATGCCGATGGAACCTATGAAGGGAGACAGGGGGTGATTTCTTACTAGCCACTTGAACCAGAAAAACATTGATGAGTGGTCAAAGTGGATTCACGTCCTAAAACTTGAGGTTTGAAGAATTGTGCTAAACTTCAACATATTAAGAACATACCTGTATACAGCCTGCACCCATGTGATGACATCCAAATTCTGGCAACTATGTTGCCTGTTCAGCAAATTAGACAGTTAATTTATAAAATTGACTCTAACATCGGAGATGTGCTCTACAAGGAGCTTGGAACGCTATAAGCAAGTGGTTGGAAGAACAGTCTGCAATACAGACTGATCGGAGAAAGGTGCTTGAGTGCAAGCAAAATATTTTCAAGGACCTTTCTGAAAATGAGGGACACTACAGAACAGTGTGGTTGGTTACTCAGGAGTTCCAGATAATAAATGAAGGAATCCAAGTAGGGTCCTTTAGCAGGGGAGGAACTAAGATGGTGCCAGAAGACAACTTCTTCCAGCTCATCTTCAAAACAGCTTAAATTTTTCTCCTTAATGCCTCTTTTTTCCCTTTTTCTAGGTGGCTGGGTCCTTTTCAAGTCCAAGATCTACAACTGCACTCAAGCTGCGGTTCCACACAGTGCTGGTTTCTGCACCCAGAGCATGACAAGCGGCCTAGCAGTTTTGGTATTTCCAGGATTGGCCTGAAAAATATGCGCCTCAAGAGGCCCCTGTGGATGACTCGATTCCTTGCCAGTGTTGCCAAAAAAAGTGGAACGTCACGGAGCAGGTGCAACTTTTCAGGGGCCTCTGTACTTGGGCAATTGTCCTCTCAATTGATGGGGGTGGGAGGAGAGAGTCTGCCAATTCTCAAATTAGATAAACTGGAATAAAAGTTTCAGATTGCAACATCAAGGCAGTGATCTGTTGGTCTCCCTTTCGCTGTGGAAAGGGTGACACCTCTCTGTCCCTTGTTAGTGACAAAGAGAGCATGTAGCATGTTGACGCGCTGGGTTATGGTCTGTAGTTTTTCTGTTGGGGCGCAGATAACGGGCTCTTTGTGGGCTCTGCAATTGCTTGCTTGGTGGGTGCTGGGTGCTGATGCTTCTTGCTGTAAAAAGCAGGGGGACATGGAGGGAAGGGCAGGTTGCTGCTGCTTGTGCATGGGAGGGGGTAGGGGACTTCAGAGTTCTAACATTTTTTCTGTCATACATCCTTTGCATTTTCTTGTGTTTCATGGATGTCTGTGGAGTAAGAATTTCAGGTTGTATACTGTATACATTCTCTGATTTTAAATGGAACTATTGAAGTCAACTTTTATGGATGGCTTGTGACCAGACATTGTCAAAATGGAGTAGAACTGGCATTCCATATGGTGAGCTAGTGCAAGCTGCCAAGCAAGCGGAATGAGATACTGAAGTCCGAATAAGATTATTACAGGTGGGGCTGTTTCCTGTTGTTCAATAGCCACTGCCCATGGGTCTACAGCCAGTTTTCTGCTAGCCAACAATTACATCAAAAGCAGGTGAGTTCACAACCATTGCAGGTGCATCACCAGTCAACAGCCATTGGTCAGTAGAAAAAGCAAGATTGGGGTGGAACATGCTCACCGCAGCAATCTCGGTCTGAGCCACACCACCGAGACCAACACCTGAAAGGAATAAACTTGTCACTATTGTGGTGAAAAAGAACATTGGACTAAAAGTTGTTGGGTTAAAAGACAAGATGGACAACAGAGACAGACTTAACAATGATCTCAACCATCTGCTCCATTAATGTCAGGAGAGCCTGACCTGATGACAGTTTCAACAAGCCTTTTCAGATATGGTGAACATATCATTGAGGTCAAAAAATGTCTATGACCTCCCCTGCAGCGTTTGTTTGCATTGACAGAGCAAAAACCAAATAGCTGATATGTTAAGCTACTGACTGGAAATGAATGTGCTGAATTCTTATTGGAAATAGGAGCTGAGCTAATGTGTAACGTGTATTAGGGGCGGAGCTGAAGATGGTGCCAGAGGGTGACTTCAGTGAAACTGATAAACTCTTCCTATTCTAATGTCTCTATTTTCTTTTTCAGGGTGTCTGGGATCCTATTGGGGTCTTGATCTACAGTGGCATTCAAAGCTACGGTCCTGCATGACAATGTCTCTCTCTCAAGTATGCTGCCAATTCTCGAGTCGAGGAACTCAATATTAAAAGCAATGCTTCAGACTGACTAACATGGAAATAGCACTGTTGTCTCCCCTCTCACTGTAAACTGAGTAGTATCTGTTTCTCCCTTGCTTGTGAGAGAGTGCCTGTGGGATGCTGAAAATGTTGGAGTGAGCAGTTGGTTTTTGATACACTGTAGACCATGGCCTCAATTTGGGGGGCTTTGCTGTTGTTGGCATGGTGGGTGGTGGAAATGCTGATGCTTTATGCTAGAATAAGTGGGGTCTGGTGCTGGGGAGGGTTGATGTTGCTTGTGTGTGGGAAAGGAGCAGAGTTCTTTGGGACTCATGATTTTTCTGTCGTTCATTTTTTGGGGGTTTTCTTTAGTTTCAAGGATGTCCGTGGAGAGTAGGAAATTCAGGCTGCATATTGGATATATCAGATTGTATATTCTCTGATATTAAATTGAACTATTGAACTCTTGAAGGATAATTAAAACCATAGCTCAAATATGCAAAATGCCACTGACCAATATCTACAAATGTGTTCCTGGAAGCCAGGAACTTACTTTAATCAAAAGCAAACCCGCACAAGTACTGCTTGGTCCCCACCTGCAGGGAATGCAATTCTGGTAGGAGATGTCTCACAGCCTCTTCTTGGAATGGATGCCTTGTTGACTCTAAATTCTACCCTTGCTGTCATGAAAATTATCTGGAATATTTTGTAACCAATCATGAACTAACAAATTATGCAGTATGGTCAAATATAAAAATGACTGTGACCTGATGGAAATGAACCCTGTTCAGTTTACTAGATAGATGCATTCATGTACAAAGCAGTATCTTCTAAGCAGAAGATCTATAGAAGGTACCTTATTTTACCTATTGTCAATCAGCTGGAGGAACAGAAGTTTCCTGTTAAAACTCACATCCCATCAAAGAGCCTGGTCTGGCTTGTTAAAAAGTCAATGGCATATGGCGAATGACAGTGGATTTTAGGGTTGTTAAATAATGCTTCAATACTAATGGCCAATCCATTATCCATTTTCAATGCACTGAAGCTATCACATAAGTGGTTTACAGTTACTAATATGGCCAATGGATTATGGTTCATACCACTGGCACCTGAATGTCAACCATGGTTGGCTTTTACAGTTAAAGGACAACAATATGAGTCGTCTCAGCAACAGTCCCACTGTCCATCATGTGACTCTGAGACAACATCTGAGTCAACTATCGTACAGTATGGGGGTGATGACTTGATTGAATCTGACACTGCAGATCAGCATGAATGAGCTGTGCTTTACTTGCTCGATTATTTATCCTCCAGTCATCACAAAGCAAGATTTTTTTTAGCATGTCGCACCAGATACTCAGCCATTCTTGTCTGGTGCGTGGTGTCGGGATTGGTTTCCTTTTGGATTAGCCGGGTCACAATATGAACATTCCTGACTCAACCCTTGTTTTTTTTCTTACGAGGTCGAGTGGCTAGCTCAACGCTTAACCGGCATGGATGGAAAGCATGCTCGGAGGTGGCCCAGCTTGGATTCTAACTCGGGAGCCTTTGCTCCAGAGTCTAGCATTGATGCCATTGCACCACCAGCCAGCCAAAGCAAGCTTAGACAAAACACAATTGCAATAAGAAGAGGGAATTTGCCTGGGACAGAAAATTTCCCAAGGTAAGTGGAAGATCATTGTGGATCTTGCAAAAGCTATCAAGGCCAGCAAAACCACCTGCAAGAGTCCAGCAACTCCAATCATTTCTGGCTCTGTGCAACTACAACAGAGCATGGATTGATTCATATGATTAATAAAAAATTAACTAAGTTGTGCATAAAAGTAGAGAGGAGTAGAGGTTGAAAGCAAAAGGAAGTGAATGCATGCTAGCCACCTCAGGCAAGCTGAGGTGGTACCCAATGGACACAACAAGCCACAGTGTGCAAATCAATAACACTGGACAGCAAAGATTTTGCTTCCTGAATACTTTGGGTGTACTTTATGGATTTTGGGCTGCTGATTATGAAAATTACCACGAAATTTCCCTATCATGTATTATTTTGAAATCACCTACATTTGTTATTTCAATTCATAATTCAAGTCAGAATCACTGATGCCAAGATTAAGAAATGCATTTTTGTTGGTCCACAGATTAAGCAGGTC
Organism: Hemitrygon akajei; assembly: GCF_048418815.1. Lineage (NCBI taxonomy): Eukaryota > Metazoa > Chordata > Chondrichthyes > Myliobatiformes > Dasyatidae > Hemitrygon > Hemitrygon akajei. The sequence continues at coordinate 90,278,735 of NC_133131.1, read as the reverse complement.
ATCAGTGAGGCAATTTGAAGAACTTCTTTTGGGACTGGGGAAAATCACATGGAAGGCATTTAAGAATGTTGTTGAAAATTTTCTTGGCAACTATGGTACATCAGTCTGATGGATAGATCAGTCTGATGGATTTCTTTAACTGCATCAAATTAAATTTAGGAAGCTGGGACTACTCAATATTAAGAAATATGATATTTGCCCTGTTGTGCCTTATCATGATTTACATCTTAATTACTTGTATAAGGGACATAATTAATAGAGCTGCTCAAACTCACGTGCTCATAAGGACAATCCACCAGACTATGAAATAGTTTTATAAATACCCTTTGATATTTTCATAACTTGGGGTGAATTTTTGGTATTTTATACTTTAACACAGGTACTGAAGTTTTTCTGCCTTTGAATTTTCAGTTGTAATTAGCATAAATGAGTGATTTAGAATCGGGGGGGAGGTTGGATTAGGGTGAGGAATTTTCTTGCATCTTCTTTGTAGTTTAACTTTCCTATGCTTGCTTGTATTTTTGTATCATCGTCTATATAATTAGTGATTTTTCAAGTAATTATGGTAAGTTGCTTTTGTATTTTTCTAGAAGCTTCACAGTTTTTCTGCAGCAAGTGTCATGCCAATTGAGTGTAGCTATTTTATATGTTAATTGTTACCACTGTAATTTTGTTTATTTCTAGTGTGAGTATGAGACAACCAAACTTCTTTTTCTTTGTTCTTTTGATTCTTTCTTAGTTCATTCTTTGTTCTTGTAACACTTCATAATATCTCTATAAACAACAAGTTTTCTGCCTCATTCTTGACTTTCAAAGAACCTTTGGACTGCAAAAGCACCAGGATCCAAATCTCTTCTACTTCTCAGCTGTTCATTGCATGTTTGATCACATGTGCTGTGCTTTCAAGGTGGGGAGGTGGTTTAGCGTTATATCAGAACACTATAAAAGCTTAAGATGCATTTGACAAAGCCTTTAAAGCTTCTGCATGGGATGGTTGAAGCAGTGGAATCATTGCCTGAGCAACTCAAGTACTTGTGAATGATGGCATCACGGTGCTGCTGGATGTGTTTGTGCCTTGCACAGTCAGGAGCCATGTCATCAGTAAGTAGTCTTCGTCAGCCAGAAGTTGCCCTGTGGCACGTTATCATACTTCAGATACTGATGACAGAGTCAACGGCTACAGAACAAGACAGTAGAACTGCTCCAAGCAAACCAGATATTGATTGGAAAAATCACAGCTGCAGGAAATTTGGTCTGGAATCCTTTCCAGCAGTGAGACATATTTGAGTTGATTGTGGTGCCTGCAAATGGCCGAAGTGCAGTCAGTGGCACCTTGATTATGGCAAAGCCTGATAGCCTCACATTAATGCCATTAACAAGAATAACTTTAATATACTTGGTACTCTTTTGTAAAAAGAAAAGTCTGTGACTTCTTTTGTGCAAATGTAGGAGGTAAAATGAGAGATGTTGTTTAAACGACAGTCAATGTCAATAAAAGTCTCACATGTCCTGAAATGAATGTTGTGGCTGGGGGAAGATTTTGGCCAAAACATTGTTGTGAAGCACAGTCAGTTTAAACATTTGTAAATCCCAGATGGAGGCCCTTGTAGACAATCTTCATCCTCCCTATCTCCACCACTAACCACTAATAATTACCTCAATCCCTGCCCCGCCTCTTCTGTCAACTTGGCCTGCTCTTCTGTCATCCATCATTCATCCAGTCATGGCATATTCCTGGAAGAATGGATACAAATATACTCACATCTGCGAGCAACTGCTTGGTGCAAAATTCTTGAGATCAAGAAAAATCCTTCAGCATGTGTCATACAATTCCTGACAAAAAATAAATTATTCTCATTAAGTCCCAGATTTAATGATTTCTGTCAATCATTTGTTACAGCTGACAAAACAGGTGTTTTTATCTGATTGAGATTGTTAGTAGGTGAGTGACAGGGCTGCAAAGATTTAACTGGCAAATGACAGTATTGATTCATTTGCCTACATATGTCAATTAAAAGTGAAAATTCTCAGATGATAATGTACTAATCTGAATTGTTTCCTCTCCATAGACTGGCTGACTGTCTCCAATACACATTTTTTTTCCATTTCAGATTTCAAACACTTTCCACATAGTACGTTTGTATCAGTGACTGTTACAGGTATTAAACCGGAAGGCTGAAGTTCCGTTGTGAACTATTGCACCATGCAGGAACATAAAGCATATCAGACTAGATCATGCTGGCTTGGCAGCCCTGTCAGGAAGTCTGGGAATTAGCAGGCTAGTTTACAAGCTGACAGGGTAACACAGAGTTATGGATAAAAGTCAGTGTACAGCTGGGAGCTTAACACCTGAGGATAGACATCATATTGAAGAGACAGGCAGGTGAGGGGGTGAAGTGGCTTTGTTGGTAAGAAATATTATTAGCCAATTAAAAAGCAGGATGCCAGAAGTTATTTTACAGATATCTAAAGAATAAAAGAGAGACAAGAGTGGACATTGGATGTGGAAAATCATGCTGGAGAGGAGGCAATGGGAGACAAAGAAATGATGCACAAACTCACTAAGTATTTATGCCAGTCTTCACTGTGGATGACACCAACAGCATGTCAGAAATTTGAAAAATGTCAGGCTGCAGAAGCGAGTGTAGTTGTTACTACTAAGGAGAAAGTGCTTGGAAAGCTGAAAGGTCTGAAGGTAGGTCCATCAACTGGACCAGGTGGACTACACCCCAGAATTTTGAAAGAGGTAGTTGAACAGATTCTAAAAGCATTAGCAATGATCTTTCAAGAATCACTTGATTCTGGTGTGGTTCCAGAGGACTGGAAAATTGCAAATGTCACTCCACTCTTTAAGAAGGGAGGGAGGCAGTAGAAATAGGCCATTTAGCCAGTCTTCAATGGTTGGGAAGATTTTGGAGTCTGTAATTAAGGCTGAGGTTTCAGGGTACTTGGAGGCACATGATAAAATAGACCAAAGTCAGCATGGTTTCCTTAAGGGGAATTCTTGCCTGACAAATATGTTGCAATGCTTTGAGGAAATAATGGGCAGAATGGTCAAGGGAGATTCAGTAGATGTTATTCATTTGGATTTTCAGAAGGCCTTTGACAAGGTGCCGGACACGAGGATGCCAAACAAAGTAAGACCCCATGGTATTACAGGAAAGATAATAGCATGGAAAGAGGATTAGCTGACTGGCAAAAGACCAAGAGTGGGATTAAAGGGGGCCTTTTCTGATTGGCTTCCAATTATTGGTGGTGTTGCGCAGGGGTCTGTATTGAGTCCACTACTTTTCACGTTATATATTAATGATCTGGATAATGAAATTCAGGGCTTTGTGGTCAAACTTGCAGATGATAGAAAGATAGGTGGAAGAGCAGACAATGTTGAGGAAGTGAGCAGTCTGCTGAAGGACTTGGACAGGGTAGGACAGCAAAGAAATGGGATATAGAATACAGTGTAGGCAGGTGTAAGGTCATGCACTTTGGGAAGAGGAATGAAGATACTGATCGTTTCCTAAACAGGAAGCAAATTCAAAAATTAGAGGTGCAAATAGTGTTGGGGGTCCTCATGCAAGATTCACTGAAAGTTAACTTGCAGGTTGAGACGATGGGAAGGAAGGCAAATGTAATGTTAACGTTCATTTCAAGATGACTAGAATACAAAAGCAAACATGTAATGCTCAGGCTCTATAAGGTATTGGTCAGACTGCATTTGAAGTTTTGTGAACAGTTTTGGCCATATACAGTGCCTATGAAAAGTATTCACCCCCCCCCCCCCAGGAAGTTTTCATATTTTATTCTTTTACAACAGTGAATCACAGTGGATTTAATTTGGGGTTTTTTTGACACTGATCAACAGAAAAATTCTTTCTCGTACCAAAGTGAAAACAGATCTCTACAAAATGATCTAAATTGATTACAAATATAAACCACAAAATAATTGATTGCACAAGTATTCACCCCCTTCAAGTCAGTATTTAGGAGGTGCAACCTGGCAGCAATTACAGCCTTGAGTCTGGACACAATCAGCTTTACACATCTGGACACTGCAATTTCTCCTCATTCTTCTTTACAAAACTGTTCAAGTTCTGTCAGATTGTATGGGGATCATAAGTGAACAGCCCTTTTCAAGTTCAGCTACAAATTCTCAATTGGATTGAGGTCTGGACTCTGACATAGCCACTTCAGGACATTAACTTTGTTGTTTTTAAACCATTCCTGTGTAGCTTTAGCTTTATGCTTGGTTCATTCTCTTGTTAGAAAACAAATCTTCTCCCAAGTTGCAGTTCTCTTGCAAACTACCTCAGGTTTTCCTCTGGGATTTCTCTGTATTTTGCTGCATTCATTTTACTCTCTACCATCACAAGCCATCCAGGGCCTGCTGCAGTGAAGCAACTCCACAGCGTGATGCAGCCAACACCATGCTTCATGGCAGGAATGGTATGTTTTTGATGCTGTGCAGTGTTCGGCCAAACAGAGCATTTATTTTAATGGCCAAAAAGCTCAATTTTGGTTTCATCAGACCATAGAACCTTCTTCCAGCTGACTTCAGAGTCTCCCACATGCCTGTTGGCAAATTCTAGCTGAGATTTCTTGTGAATTTTTTTCAACAGTTGCTTTCTCTATGTTACTCTTCCATAAAGCTGCGACTGGTGAAGCACCCTGGCAACAGTTGTTATATGTGCGAAAGGGTCTTTTTCTGCTGATCAGTGTCAAAAAGCCAAATTAAATCCTTGTGATTCAATGTTGTAAAACAATAAAACATGGAAACTTCCAAGAGGATGGGGGAGTGAGCATTTTTTATCGGCACTGTATCTAAGAAAAGTTATGCTGGCATTGGAGAGGTCCAAAGGAGGTTTGCAAGAATGATCTCAGGAATGAATGGGTTAACATATGAGGAGCATTTGATGGCTCTTGGCATACTCTCACTGGAGATTAGATGACTGGAATGCCCCTATGCAGAACTTCACACAAAAATCCCCTGAACATTTGCCACATTTCTGCCGTACATTTCCTTGAGAACATCTCCTTCCAATTTATGCTTCCAAGTTCCTGCCTGATAGCTTTATATTTCCCCTTACTCCAGTTAAATGCTTTTCTAACTTATCTGTTCCTATCCCTCTCCAATGTTGTAGTAGATAGAATTGTGATCACTATCTCCAAAATGCTCTCCCGCTGAGAGACCTGACACCTGACCAGGTTCATTTCCCAATAGCAGATCAAGCACAGCCTCTCCTCTTGTAAGAAACCTTCCTGAACACACCTAACAAACACCACCCCAACTAAACTCCTAGCTCTAGTGAGATGCCAATCAGTATTTGGGAAATTAAAATCTCCCACTACAACAACTCTGTTATTATTACAACTTGCCAGAATCTATCTCCCTATCCACTCCTCTATGTCCCTCTTACTATTGGATGGTCTATAAAAAACACCCAGTAGAGTTATTGACCCCTTCCTGTTTCTAACTTCCACCCACAGAGACTCAGTAGACAATCCCTCCATGACTTCCTCCTTTTCTGCAGCCATGACACTATCTCTGATCAGTAGTGCCACACCCCCACCTCTTTTGCCTCCCTCCCTGTCCTTTCTGAAACATCTATAGCCTCACTCTAAGTAATCATCTCTGCCCCTGAGCCATCCAAGTCTTTGTAATTACCACAACATCATAGCTCCAAGTACTGATCCACGCTCTAAGCTCATGCACTTTGTTCATGATGTTTCCTGCATTAAAATAGACACATCTCAAACCATCAGACTGAGCACATCCCATCTCTATCACCTGCCTATTCTCCCTCTCACACTGCCTGAAAGCTTTCTCTATTTGTGAGGCAAGAGCCCTTTCCTCCGTCTCTTCAGTTTGGTTCCCACCCCCAGTCAATTCTCGTTTATGTTCTCCTCAATCACCTTAGCAAACCTCCCTGCCAGGATATTAGCCCCCCCTTGGATTTAAATGCAACCCGTCCTTTTTGTACAGGTCACACCTGCCCCAAAAGAGGTCCCAATGATCGAGAAATCTGAATTCTTGCCCCCTGCTCCAATCCCTCAGCCACGTATTTATCCTCTACCTCACTCTATTCCTATACTCACTGTCACGTGGCACAGGCAGTAATCCCAAGATTACTACCTTTGCGGTCCTGCTTCTCAACTTCTTTCCTAACTCCCTGTAGTCTGTTTTCTGGACCTCCGCCCTTTTCCTAGCGGTCTCTAGCTGTTCACCTTCCCACTTCAGGATATTGTGGACGCGATCAGAAACATCCCAGACCCTAGCACCTGGGAGGCAAACTACCATCTGTGTTTCTTTCCTGCAACCACAGAATCACCTGTCTGATCCCCTAACTATAGAGTCCCCTATCACTGCTGCCTTCTTCCTTTCCCTACCCTTCTGAACTACAGGGCCAGAGTCAGTACCAGAAGCACGGCCACTGTTGCTTCCCCCAGGTAGGCCATCACCCCCAACAGCACTCAAACAGGAGTACTTATTGTTAAGGGGGTCAGCCACAGGGTACTCTCTAGTATCTTTCTCCTGCCCTTCCCTCTCCTGACTGTTACCCACTTATCTGTCTCTCGAGTCCCCGGTGTGGCTACTTACCTATAGCTCCTCCCTATCACCTCCTCACTCTCCCTGACAAGATGAAGGTCATCGAGCTGCAGCTCCAGTTCCCTAACCCAGTCCCTAAGGAGCTGCATCTTGACACATCTGGCACAGATGTGGCCTTCCGGTAGGCTGGGAGTCTCTAGGACTTCCCACTTCTGACACCCAGTACGGAACACTGGCTTCACAGACATATTTCCAGTTTCTATTCTTCACAGATAACCTACCTCGCCTCAGTATCACCGAAGCTGCATTGAACCAAAGCTCTCCTACTCTATCTCCCCCTACTCTGTCGCCTGCTCCTCTGTAACCCACTCTGTAAATCTGTCTCCTTTTAAGCTCTTTGTGTCAATCTAACTCACAGACATCCACGTGTTTGCGCAGTCGTCCCTTGATTATGAAAGGAAGCTGGCGACTAATAGCAAAGAAGATACTAAAAACTTTTTTTAAGTATATAAAGGGTAAAAGAGTGTCAAGGGTAGATATAGGACGAATAGAAAATGATGCTGGAGATAATGAGAGAAACAGAGATGGCAGAGGAACTGAATGCGTACTTTGCATCAGGCTTCACAGATACTGTCTATCTGCAGTATACCAAACATTCAAGAGTGTCAGAGAACTGAAGTATGTGCAGTGTAAGTCACAACTGAGAAGGTGCTCAGGAAGCTTAATGGTCTGAGGGTGGATAAATCTCCTGGACCTGATGGAATGCACCTTCCAGTTCTGAAGGAAATAGTTGGAGAGATTGCAGTGAAGTTAACAATGATCTTTGAAGAATCGATATATTCTGGCATTGTACTGGATGACTGGAAATTGTAAATGTTATTCTGCTATTTAAGAAGGGTGGGAAGCAGCAGAAAGGAATCTATAGACTTGTTGGTCTGACATTAGTGGTCAGGAAGTTGTTGGAATCGATTATTAGGGATGAGATTACGGAGTAACTGGAGGCGCATGACAAGATAGGTCAAATCCAGCAGAGTTTCCTGAAAAGAAAATCCTGTCTGACAAACCTATTGCAATTCTTTGAGGAAATTGCAAGCAGGGTAGACAAAGGAAATGCAGAAAATATGGTGAACTTGATTTTCAGAAGGCCTTTGACAAGGTGCTGCACATGAGGCTGCTTAGCAAGATAAGTGCCCATGGAATTATAGGAAAGTTAGTAGTAGGGATGGAACATTGGCTTGTGGGCAGAAAACAGAGATAGCTGGCTGCTGGTTACCAGTGGAGTTTCACAGGGGTCGCTGTTAGAACTGTTGCTTTTTACTATGTATGTCAATGATTTTTACTATGGGATTAATGGATTTGTGGCTATATTTGCCGATGATACAAAGATAGGTGGAGGAGCAGGTAGTGTTGAGGAAACAGAGAGTCTGCAGAGAGACTTAGATAGTTTAGGGGAATGGGAAAAAAGTGGCAAATGAAATACACTGTTGGAAAGTGTATGGTCATTCACATTGATGGAAGAAATAAATGGGCAGACTATTACTTAGATGGGGAGAGAATTCAAAATGCAGAGATGCAAAGGGACCTGGGGTTCTCGTGCAAGATACCCTAAAGGTTAAACTCCAGGTTGAATCAGTGGTAAAGAAGGCGAATACAATGTTGGCATTCATTTCTAGAGGTATAGAATATAAGATCAGGGATGTGATGTTGAGGCTCTATAAGGCTCTCGTGAGACCACACTTGGAGTATTGTGTGCAGTTTTGGGCTAATTTTAGAAAGGATATACTGACATTGTTGAGGGTTCAGAGAAGATTCACGAGAATGATTCCAGGAATGAAAGGGTTACCATATAAGGAAAGTCTGGCAGCTCTTAGGCTATATTCTCTGGAGTTCAGGAGAATGAGGGGGATCTCATAGAAATTTTCTGAATGTTAAAAGGCCTGAACAGATGAGATATGGCAAAGTCACTTCCCATGGTAGGGGAGTCTGGGACAAGAGGGCACGACTTTAGGATTGAAGGACGTCCTTTTAGAGCAGAGATGCAGAGAAATTACTTTAGTCAGAGAGTGGTAAATCTGTGGAATTTGTTGCCATGAGCGGCTGTAGAGTCCAATGCTATCCCTCAGCCTCCTACGCTCCAAGAGAAAAGACATCAAGTCTGTTTCATTTTTCTTTATGGCTAATCCTTTCTGATCCAGGTAACATATTCTAGGAGTTTCTTTACACAGTATGTATATAATCTAACCAGGAAGGAGCCATTCTGGACAAAAGAATGAAAAGAGAGCTGGGTCAGCTGATGGAACTTCAGTGGAAGAATATTTTGAAAACAGTGACAATAACTCTGCAAGTTATAGATAATTAATGGATACTTGGTAGTTAAGAAATCAAAGCAACTAAGGGTCCTGATATTTGTTATTTCTTATTTTTTTTTTACCAACAAAGCCATCCCATCCCTTCTGCCAACTTGGCTGTCCTTTCGATGCAATGCGTATCAAAAGGATGTTAAGCTCCCAAGTACGATCTTCTTTCAGCCACTACTCTGTCTACCCACAACACCATACATGCCAAACTCTGTGCAACAAGATCATCAACCTTATTCTGTGTACTGCATGCATCCAGATATAACACCTTCCGTGCTGTATTCTTCACCCTTTTACATTTTGCCTCCATATCATTGGAAGTTAAATTCTTACCTCTTTCTAAATTTGTTGTCTATTTCTTTATTCTGACTTTCATAACCTCTCCTACATTCTCCTTCCCTATTACTTTATCCTCACTTTTCCAAAGTGTTGGACCTGTTGAACCTACTATTTAGTTTAAAAACACATTTCCTCCCATCCCACTGACTGCAATTTTGTCCTATCATCTTTGTAGATCCTACCTGCTTTAATCTTCAGAAGCATCTAAGACTTTACTCACAGTAGCCAGATGGTAAAATCCATGATGTCCATTAAAGCTGATACGAAGTCTTTCAAATTATTTTAAGCTGTACATAAAACCGTAAGACATAAAGACAGAATGAGACTATTTGACCCATTGAGTCTGCTTCATCATTTCATCATGGCTGATTTATTATTCCTCTCAACCCCATTCACCTGTCTATTCCCTGTAAACTTTGATGCTCTGATTAATCAAGAACCTGTCGACCTTCAACTTAAAAATATTCACTAACTTGTGTTATGTTTTAAAACTTCAGAAACTAATTGAAAGTAAAACACACGAGCTGGGTTTCTTCCATCACCTCTGTCTCCAACTCCTCTTCTTTGGCAAGAATTTCACACCCTGCGCTGATGACCCCTTCTCCTGTATCTAACTCTCCTCCTCTTCTTCACTTCCGTTCTCTGCCTAATCTGGAATTTTTATACCAAATTGCTGATGAGACATCAACTGTCTGGACTTCTCAAACGTTACCCTGAATACACTGAACTCCACTCTCTCCACACCCATCCCAACCTTACCATCAAACCCACTGACAAAGGGGTTGCTGTTGTAGTGTGGTAGTCTGACCCCTATCCTGCTGAGGTCAGGCAGCAGCTCTTAGATACCTCCACATACCTATCCCTTGAAGTGGACCCCATTCTGGACATTCAGAAATCTGTCTCCAACACCATCACTGACCTCATCAACCCTGGAGAACTCCCTTTCACTGCCACCAAACTCATAGTTCCCTTACACCGCACTTCTTTGTCCTACCCAAGATCCACAAACCAGACTGTCCATCTGTGTGGGCTATTTGTCTCTGCTTGCTCATGCTCCACTGAACTAGTGCCCTCTACTCCATTCTCTTGATTCTCCATTCTCCCCATGCTCTTGATTTCCTCACTGAATCCCCTGGCCCTGACCACCTCATTTTCACCATGGGTGTCCAGTCCCTAAACATTTCTAACCCCCACCAAGAAGGCCTTAAAGCTCTCCGCTTCTTTCTCAATAAAAGAACCAACCAGTTCCCCATCAACACCACCCTCTTTCATGTGGAATTGCTGGTTCCCGCCCTCAATAATTTTTCCTTTGGCTCTGCCCACTTTTGCCAGACTCCAAGGGTAGCCATAGGCACTGAATTGGACACCAACTATGCCTGCCTGTTAGTTGGCTATGTAGAACAGTTCATGTTCCAAGCCTTCCCTGGAAAAGCTCCCCAGCTCTTCCTCTGCTATATTGGTGACTGCATTGGTGCTGCACCCATGCTGAGGTAATCACTTTCATTAACTTTGTCTCCAACTTCCACCCTGCCCTTAAACTCATTTGGTCCATTTCTGACACCTCCCTCCACTTTCTTGATCTCTCTGTCTCCATCTCTGGAGACAAACTGTCAACTGACATCTTACATAAACCTACCAATTCCCATATTTATCTTGACTACACCTCTTCAAACCATCTCCTGTAAAAATGCTATTCTATTTCCTCAGTTCCTTTCTCTGCTGTATCTGTTCCTATGATGTGGCTTTCCTTTCCAGGGCATTAGAAATGTTCTCCTTCTTCAAAAGATGCTGCCTTCACCTGCATCTCTTCCATTTCCCAAAATTCCATGCTCATCTGATCTTCTTGCACCTTAACAGTGATAGATTTCATCTTCTCCTTACCTAAGATCCCATGAGCCTCCACATTCAGCTGTATGAACATTAGTGCACCTTTAGTATCTGCAATTTGATTTTTAATCTTTTTTTCTACCCAGTGCAGTCTATTTATTTTTGACTGCCCGACTGCATATGCTTTTTGTATTTGTATTACTTTGTTGCATTTTCTGCGAGCTTTGCCTTTAATCCTGCAATGGTGTTATGTAGCTGCACCCCTGCCATAGAAGTAAAACAATTTGCTTGTCCAGGTCACTTTCTGTTTAGATGTTTCAATTTTGTGCATGCTCATTTTCATTGCTGACTGCAACTCAGTTGCATCTCTGGTTGCTGTTTCTATTGTTACAACAAATTGTATTGTTTTTAAAATGTGAATTTTGCTTCAGTTAGGAATCATTTTTGAGATCTTTCTTGTAAGATTCCACAAATTAAATGATCTCTCAGTGCATCTTTCAGTCCATCACTGAACTGACAATGCTCAGGCAATCTCTTCAATTCAGCCACATGCACTGAAATGGATTCCTCTTCCATTTGTTTCTACTTATGAAACCCTAAAGCATTCTGCAATCAGCAATAGTTTTGGTTCTAACTGTTCCTGCATTACTTTAATAATATCAGCAAAGCTCATTTTGGCTGGTTTAGTTGGAGCAGTTAAACTTCTAAGCAAACTGTATGCTTTTCCATCAAGTGCACTCAGCAAACCTGGCATTCACTTTTATTTGGTTATTTCATTTACTTCAAAATACTGTTCAATTTATTTAGTATATATCACCCAGTTATCTGTTGTGCAATCAAATGTATCTATTTTACCACTGTAGGTAACAATTTCTCCTTTTTAAAAAATATGTATTATTTTCACCTGTTACTTATTGTTTATGAAACCAGGACCATACTTGTTGCTTGTTAATTTTGCTCCATTTTCTGATTCTTAAAATTTAAATGTCTCTCCCCGCTTCCAAAGAAAAACTTGTTCAACAGGTAGGTAGTTGTCTTGGATTTGATTTAAAACTTCTTCATCACTACCGTTATGTTTTGTAACTCCAGAAACTAATCAAAAGGAAAACATAGGAGCTGGGATTCTTCACTATGTAGTTTTTTCCCCTTCTTTTAGTGAGATAATCAATAAATAATGTGGTGGGGTAAAGGCGTATGCCATTCATGCACTTCTTATATATTACCCATAATGAAAAATGTATATAAAGAATGCTTAATCAAACAACATATACACAATATACTATATAATGCAACTATTATAGACATCAACAGCATAGAAAAATTTTAAATCATTTCATTCAAGCCTAAAGATATAAGTCCTGTGGAGGGTATCTTACTCTTTGGGATAACATCTTTGTGACAAGGAGGGAGTCACTTTGCTTGACAGTTGAGACTTGTGGCTGTAAAACAATCTCATGTTCTGGGCTCCCTCAATTGTCATTGTAGGAGTTGACTCTGGGACTGCAGGAAGTGGTTCTGACAGCTCTGAATATCTCTCTTCTCTAACAATTGACTTGTTAACTGATTGATGGTTATCTCCACATGACATCAGACGCAACCTCCACTATGTAGGTGAGTGATTCAAATCTGTTCTTAATTTTCCAAGTACCCAATTTTGATTTTCTCTGTAGTCCCTCCCCAGCACTGCTGGTTCTGGAGTACAAGCTCCTTGTTGAGGAGCTGTCAATTTGTCTCAGGTGCTTGTCCTGCGTACTCCTTCTGAGATTGGGCACAAGTGTGAGCACAAGCGATGACTGAGGAACAGCATGTTGCCTGTGCAGTGTGCTGCATTGCCAACTGCAAAGGGGAAATAAGTGAGCTTCTGATTCAGTGTCAGTGCAATATATTCTGTTGACGTAGCTTGCAGTGTGTTCCTTAGATTCTGAACAAAACTTTCTGCCAAGCCATTTGCAGCTGGATGGTATGGTGGAAATGTAATATGTCTTATTCTACAACAAACTGTGGTCTATTATCATTGACCAAGTGTTCTGGAACACCAATCCTTGAGAAGAGGTTTCTCAACAAATCAATGGTGTAGTGGAAGCTATTGGGAAAACTTCTGAGTTCAAAGTTAAATATAAATTTTATTATCAAATACATATATGCATCATATACAGCCTTGAGATTCATTTTCTTGTGGGCATACTCAATAAATCTTTATAATAATATTCATAGGGGAATAAATTAAAAACTACCCAACTAGGGTGTTCAACCAGAGTGTAGAAGACAACCAGCAGTGCAAATACAAAGAACAAAAATAAAACTTATAAATAAATAGCGAGAAAATGAGATGATGAGTCATTGAAAGTGAGTCCACAGCATGTGTGAATATTTCAATAATGAGTCAAGTGAAGTTGTCCCCACAGGTTCAAGAGCCTGATGGTAACTGTTCCTGAATCTGGTGGTGTGAGTCCTGAGACTCTTTATCTTCTTCCTGATGGCAGCAGCAAGAAGAGAGCATGTCCTGGGTGGGTAAGTGTACCTGATGATGGATGCGACAGCATCTCATGTAGATGTGTTCAATGACTGGCTAGGCCTTAGCCATGATGGACTGGGCCATATCCACTACGTTTTTGTTGAATTTTCCATTCAAGAACATTGGAGATTTCATCCCAGGCTGTGATGTACCCAGTTGATATATTCTCTACTACACATCTATAGAAGTTTGTCTAAGTTTTAGACATCATGCACTACTTCCACAAACAGATATGAAGTAGAAGCACTGCTGTACTTTCTTCATAGTTGCACTTACATGCTGGGCCCAGGACAGGTTCTCTGAAATAATAACACCTAGGAATTTAAAATTGGTAACCCTCTCCACCTCTGATTCTCTGATGAGGACAGGCCCATAGACTTTTGGCCACATTGTAGTTGCATCCTCTACAACCAAGAAATCTGTCCCCATGAATGTTCCAGCAAATTCTCCATGAATCATCTGCCAGGGTAATGCAGGCCATTCATGGGAATGGAGAGGCACTTATCATGGCATCATCTGGACATGCTGACATCCTGGACAATGCATGGCAAGCTGCTTGATCTGCTGATCCATCCTATGCCACCAGACAAAGCATCAGGCCAATGCTTCCATTTTGAACTCACCCAGATGACCAGCATGTACCTCCTCCAACAATTTAGCTTTCAGCTTGGATGGTACAACAAATCTCAACACCCACATTAGGCAACCCTGTCAAGGGCAAGTTCATCCAGGCACTGGTAAAAATGGGGAAACTGGTATTTCTAATGCACATTCCATCAATTTTCATTTGCCATGTAGACCTAAGACAGTGTGGGGTCTTTTCTGGTTTCCTGTTGAACCATCTCTGGCATAATAGGAAGATTAATAGATCAGAATTGGAATGGGTGAACAATTTCAATTTCCTGGGTGCCAGCATCTCTGAGGATCTATCCTGTGCCCAATATATTGATGCAGTCACGAAGAGAAAATGACAGTGGTTATTTTTCATTAGGAGTTTGAAGAGATTTGGTATGTCTGCATCACATTCTGCTATGGGGGGTGGGGGGGCAGTGCACAAGATTGAAATAAACTGAGAAAGTTGTAAACCATGTCAGCTCCATCATGAGCACTAGTCTTCCCAGCAACCAGCACATCATCAAGAAGCGATGCCTCATAAAGGTGGCATCCAACATTAAGGAACCCCATCACCCAGGACATGCCCTCTTCTCATTGCTACCATCAGGGTTGAGGTACAGGAGCCTAAAGGCACACACTCACCTATTCGGGAACAGCTTCTTCCCCTCTGCCATCTGATTTATGAATAGACTTTGAGCCATGAAAACTTACTCAAAACTTTTTCACTTTTTGGACTACTATCTTAACTTTTCAAATATAGATATATATTTATTTCTTACTGTAACTTAGTTTTTATTATGTATTGCAATGTACTGCTGCTTCTTAACAACAAATGACACGACATATGACAGTGATAATAAAACTGATTTTGATTCCGACTTTTGATTTGCATTAGGGAGAATATGCTAATAATGCACTCCCTTGTAAATTTTTCAAGCATTTATTTTTCCTGGGGTTAATAGGACTTCAGGATGTCTTGGCTCTGCATCAGTATTTCCATGATTAATTGTCCTCTTGAATTGTGCCTTCCGAAAAACAGAGCCAATCTCTGCATTTGTGCTGCTGATGTTAGTGGAACACCCTTTCTGTGGATTGAAAATAGGCATCCGTGGTTGATGATTGGTAATGCAGGTGAACCTTCTCCCATATAGTTACTGGTTGAAACATCTTACACCCCAAAACAGACTCCAGGCCTCTCTGCTAATCTGCATATAACTTTTGTAAGGGAACATGATGAAATGTCTTTTGGGTATTCATTTCGATCACTGACAAAATGTGACACGACTTCACCTGTACCATAAGGTGAGGCTTCTCAGTTAAACTTTACTGAATGATGTGGATCATAATTTGTGAGCACAGTGTCTGACCTCACCATTTCCTTTGATTTTTGAAAAGCCACCTCACATTGCTTTTTTCCTTTGCAAATTCTTCCTGATCTGTAGTAATGAGTTCAAGGGGTGGAGCACAGCAGCCAGGTTTGGCAGGAACCTGTTATAGTCATTGACAAATCCTAAATGGGATCACAATTGTGACACATCTTTTGGCCTTGGGGCATCCAACACTGCTTGAATTTTCTTGACACAGTTGAGTAATTCTTGTACATCTGTGGTGTGACCACAGTAAATGATGCTTGGTTTATCAAATTCATATTTGTCGCATTGTGTTCTGAGCCCTTAATCTTCTAATCTTTTTAATGCTGTCCTGAGAGTTGTCAACCTCACCTGTAGCAATGAGTGTCTGAGCACCTCACCTGCAACACCTGGACCATGGCAATCTGCCAGAGTGCAGATACTCCAAAAATAAGCCTATTATAATGATAAAGCCCTTTGGGAGTGTTAATGGTGAGAAACACTTTGGACTCTTCTTCCAGTTCCATCTGTAGCTAGGCCTCAGCTAAGTCCACTTTGCTGGTGTTTTTCTCCAGAAATGTTTGCAAAGATATCCTCTAACCTGGGCAGAGGATATTGACCTACGGTGGTGGCATCATCCAGAGCCTTTCTTAATTCACTATTAGTTGAGACTATTGCAGGCAATGATGCAAGTAAATGGTGGATGGATCTCCAATCAAGTTGTAGTTGTCTCAGCCACTCATGTCCCACAATGCTAGCCCTCCTGTTTTTACCACATACATGCCCAATGTGGCTTGTTGGTTGTTGTGTTTCACTATTTCAAATGTCATTCCCACAGAAGTTATCTTTTCTCCAGTATAAATCCTCAGCTGGATATCTGCAAGCTTCAGTTTAATATCGTAGAAATGCCATTCAAACTCATTTTGTGGAAAGACAGAAACAGATGATCTGGTGCCCAATTCTATTTTAATTAATTTGCTGTTCACTTCTGGTGTAAGCCATATTGCTTCTGTCTTGTTAGTTTTCACATTGTGAATATCAAGGCTACCCTCATCTGTGTCACTCTCAACATTATCAGGTTTTTCATTAACTGCTTGCTCTCTTTGTATCTACAACTTGACTTTTTTAAACATGTGCAGTCCACTTATTTGGTACACCTGACATGCTCTTTGTATGTCTCCTATTTTGATACATTTTCTGCAGATTTCACCTTTAAATCTGCATTGATCTGGTGTGTGTGAGCTCCTGCCACAACAATAACACAACTTGTTTGGGCAGGCTTGTTCCTGTTTAGACAATTTTGTTCATACTCACTTTTGTTCTTGACTGCAGCTCAGTTGCGTCTCTGGTCGCTGTTTTCATTGATACAGGAATTTCAACTGCTCTTTTAAATGTGAGTTTTGCTTCTGTTAGGAGCCATTTTTGAATGTTTTCTTGAAAGATTCCACACAAATTAAATGATCTCTCAGTGCATCATTAAGCCCACCAGTGAAGTTACAACACTCAGGCAATCTCTTCAATTCAGTCCATATGCTGAAATGGACTCCTCTTCCTTTTGATTCCACTTATGAGGCCTAAAGTGTTCTTCAATCAACTATCATTTTGATTGCAAATGTTCCTGCATTACTTTATTGATATCAGCAAAGCTCACTTTGGCTGGTTTTGTTGGAACAGTTAAACTTCTCAGCAAACTGTATGTTTTTCCACCCATTGTACTCAGCAACACTGGCACCCATTTTTCATTGGCCATTTCATTTGCTTCAAAATACTGCTCAATTCATTCAGTATACAACATCCAGTTACCTGTTGTGCAATCGAATGCGTCTATCTTTCCATTGTAGTCTTCAACAGGTAAGCAGTTCACTGGGGTTCAATTTAAAACTTCCTTGTCACCACTGTTATGTTTATAACTCCAGAAACTGATAAAAAAATAGGAGCCGGGATACTTGTCTCCTTAGTAATTTTCCAGTTTTTTTTTAGTGAGGTGCTCGCATAGGATGCGGTTGGATTATAATGCTTGTCATTCATATACTTCTTCGATATAACCCATCAAGAATTATGTCAATAAACAAAGAACGCTTAATTAAACAGTATATTTACAACATTACTCAAATATTACTGAAACAAACTTGGCCTCCACAGCCATCTGTTGCAGTGTATTTCACAGAATCACTACCCTCTTGTTAAGGAAATTCCTGCTGATCTCTCTTCCATATGGCATTTTTTTCTATTGTTAGGCTGTGCCTTTGGTCCTAGACTCCCCTTCTCTACATCCACTGCATCTAGGCCTTGCAATATTCAATAGGTTTCAATAAGATCCCCTCCTCATTCTTCTAAACTCCAGTGAGTACAGGCCCAGAAACATCAAACTCTCCTCATACATTAAACCTTTCATTCCTGGAATCATTCTGATGAACCTTCCCTGGATCTCTCCAATGCCAGCACAGCTTTTCTTCAATAAGGGGACCAAGACTCCAAATGCAGTCTGACCAGTGCCTCATAAAGCCCTGACACTGCATCCTTGCTCTTATATTCTCGTTCTCCTGAAGTGAATGCTAACATTGCATTCTTCATTCTCCAACTCAACCTACAAGTTAACCTTCAGGGAATCCTGCACAAGGACTCCCAGATCTCTGTGCACCTCTGATTTCTGAATTTGCTCCACATTTAGAAAATAGTCTAGGTCTTTATTCCTTCTACAGTGCATGACTGTACAATTCTCTGCAGTATATTCCATCTCTTGGTTCTCTGGAATATATTGATGAATTCAGGATATTGGATAATTTGTTAACTCCTTAAACACAAAGCATTTTGTCAGCATGATATAATAATGGTTTGAGTATAAACAGAATATATGTAGGAGTCCTCTCAATTATGGCTCTGTCTCTAGCAGGGAAATATCTTTAATTTAGTCCTTTTCTCTGAAGCTTCTGATAAAGATGTTAATTTACAGAAGAGTTTTGACTGCTAAGACTTAACCTTACTGACTTTAGCTCTATCACTGCTGATTGTTGTATGTGACAGCTATGATAAGGCTAACACAAGAATAATGTAACATTTTCATTTTTTTTATTTAACATTTCCAGTAGAATAAATGCTATCAAACAATAACCTCTAATAAAGCACGTGCCACATTTTTGTTTTAAATATAATTGTTACTCAATAAAATTTGGGCTTTACTTTCCTCCACAAAATTTTGGAGCTCATACATAAACATTGCCCTTATTTTTGAAAAAAAGAAAATATACATAATTTTTAAAAATAAAAAAATGGCATATCTACAAATTACCGTAACACAATGGAATGAAACCAACCCCTTTCTTTTGGTTGCTCCTGCTTTCATTCACAAACAGGAAGATAAACTACTAAGAAAAAATTGTAATGGGTTCTGCTTCATATGTGGTGACATTTCTTCCCTGACTTTCAAATTTGAGGAAATTGACATCTCAGTTATATTTTTGTAGATTTCATTTTTACTTTTGCCATTGTAAAGAGCTTCCATTGACTTACAAATTGTATACATTTAGTCTGTTCTCTCAGCAAACTAAATGATTTAACATTTAGCAGGAGTTTAAAGTAAATGCAAATTGCTGTTCTGCTTTCTTGTTTTTCTGATTTAATTTAAAAGTCTCCTCAGAAACGTACAACTTTTGATCACTGTGAACCAGACTATTTCTGAGAATATCACTGTGTATTTTGACAAGGTCATATTTTGATAATTTCCTCTGGGAGATATTATGAATAACATATACAATCTAGAGGATATTAAAGTGTTGTGCTGCTCAAATCAACAATGAACAACATAACTTTTAACTTTGTCAAATACTTGGTTTTACAGTATTCCTTCTGAAAGATAATTCCCGATTCATCAGTCCCAACAAAATAAGTGAGTCTCATATAAAGAAGGATGCTCATAAAATAATGGCAATGTAATAGTAATAAATATTTGTTTTCCTAAAATGTTTGTTTTCTCAAATAATTTTGGTGAAAGGAATTACATTTTACGGCAGTTTTTTTGTTTATTTCCCCCCAAGTTGACTATCTTGCTTAGATAATTGAGAATTTTGAATTTTGAGTTTGCTAACTGCAGTCTGTCCTCCTAGTCACTTTTGGTCAAGGTAGTAAAATAACCAAAAGATGTTGCTCCTTTAAAAGGGAAACTGTATAAAAAGATGTATCTAGCAAAAGAGCCAGTGGACTGTTTGCACAACATTAGCACATCATATCAGAACAATTACATATATCAGAAAATTCAGCTAGTTCCCTATCGATACTGCAACTATACTGACCACTGATACAATTTACAAACTAGCTGCAGTGACTTTCGACACACATTTATGTATGTACACTCACTGAACGAAATGCATGGATTCCATTCCGTCTGAGTTCGTCGTTTTTGCAATTCATGAGTAAACAACATTAGTTTGCTCCCTTTCAATCTATCTATATATCACCTAGGTGAGACACTTTTTTTCAAAAATAAAAGAAGATCGAGGCTAATTCTAAGGTGATAAACGGGTAAGTGCATATCATGCAGCACTAATATAGTGCAAAAAAAGTGCCTCATTTAAATAAATTTTATGGTCCATAGTCCACAGGTTATTTTGAGAGAGCATTTCATTAGTTGCAAAAGTCAAGTCTATAGTTTGCAACATTAATAGGTACAAGCATTTTCAGCAGCAATAACTGGTAGTGTAACTGGTTAACTTGTTGCTAATTCATATGGTTCATAATTAAGAAGGAAAATGCTTAAGCTGTTAACTAATTAGCAAGTTCCCAGATGAATATCTTATTTATATTTTTGCTACTATATTTTGCAAATTTTGATAATAATGTGCAAAATCTTCAAGCAATTCATCCATCCTTTTTGCCTTAAATGATGACCTGTCATCAAGATATAAATATTATTCAATGCTGCTGCATCTCCAGGCAATTGCAAAAAGCAGTTGATAGAAGTATATATTTCCATTCCTTCTGTATTAACAGTGAAGAGGAGAGATTTTGAAATTGCTCTCAGCTGCAGTTTGCAGTTTAACTTCTCAATCCATCAAGCCTGCTCTTTCTAGTAAGTGAGCATCTCAACTATGAACATTAGCTAGTTTTTCCAGCTGATTCCTGTCATTGTCAATGATCTTATTCTCACGAGCAGTGCTCTTATATCAGATACATAGTTATTAAGCAAAATGTAATTATCTGAAAATTCATGTTTACTTTTCAATTCTAATATAATTTGCATTTTAATGTCATTCAGATAAAATTAAGGTTTTCTTTGTAGAACAGTTCTTTAGCATCATATCAAAGATATAGCCTGTGATAAACAGGCAGCTGCATCATTTGAAGTCCTGCATTATACAGAGAATGACATCTTGTAGCATATTCCATCTCCTTCCTGTCAACGTGTCACCGTACTATAGAATCTGGCATACTGACACAGAATCCTATAAAGGATGATAGTCTGGACATATAGAACTCCACAGTACATCTTACAGTGATGAGATAGATAGGAAGATGTTCATCAAGCAATAAAGAAGATTACATGTCAGCATCTCCATCATAGGCCAAGGTCAAAGGTTTCAGCTTGTTATTTTGCTTTCTCTGGGTTTTCCTGGGCTTTTTGCTACAAAGAAGGGCAGAGACAAATTAATATTGTTATATAAATATATCTGTTCAATGGTTTTAATCAGAATGTACACAGGAAAGATTTATGTATTGTCTTTGACTTAGCGGAATGCAACTGATACAATGTTGGTGATACTTTTACAGGGTTTTATTGTCCTGAATTAGAGATAGTTGAGGAACAGCATATGCTTACAGCTTCAGATATATAAACAACTATGTACGTGGAATTTGGGTAAGGGCCCTGCCAAAATTCACAGTTTAAACTGACAAGAGTTGCCAACTATATGAGAAATCAGGATGTGACCTTCCGTTGGGGATGACTCAGTCTCCTGGGATGAGAATCACAATTTAGAAGATGCAATCAGAAAGATGCACAGCACACAGAATCTTCACTTGCAAAGTTCAGCTGGGCAAAATCCAGTAGTTCAAACTGGGATGGTACCTTTTTCTTTTGAAAACTACAGGAATTTATTATAGCCTGCAAAATGATTTAAAGAAAGACCTGATACGAGAAGGCACATATGGTCATAGTGATAGCACATCTAAAGTTTAGGCACTAAATAGTTAATGATTTAATAAACTAAATAAAAAGATTAACGCTTGTTGGATTTAGCTTGATTAACAATTCTAACTCTTTAAAAATTATCATTAATGTGATGTTTTTGCACAAAAAATGATTATGCTGTTTGATTGCAGAAGTTATCAAAATGCAGCAAAATTGGTGAACTTTGAGTCTCGGCATTCGGGCAAATTATTTAGCTTATGTGAAAGCTGCTCAATGTTCAGACTGCGTCTTATCCTCTGCAACTCCTGACCAGAAAGTGCCTGGTACTCACTGGGAAAATGAATAAATATACACATTTCCACATCAGTCTCATTTTTCATTATATTAAGCAGTGACATGAAAAAATCAGAAGTGTTTATGACAATAAATGTAATTATGGTCTAAGAGACACTGGCACCTGTTCAGTGAGAAGAAAAAAAACACTTACTGTGCAAAATTCAGTATATTCATTTCATCAGAACCATTCCTGACTTGATGTGTTATTGAATCGAATAATTAAGAATGTATTTTAATTATGCCGTGCTTACCAAGTTAAATTTCTACATTACAAGGCAAAATTTGGAATAGCAATTCACTTCTTCTGTTCATGCTGGCTGTAAGCTGTATGGAACTGTAATACTGATATTTGCCCAAGCAATGATGAGTTCAATATACAATCATAATTTCAGATTTCAGTCAGAAATCAGTAAAAAATCAGAAGTTAATTAGTTATTAGCACATGCAAATGAAAAAGGTTAAAAAATGACTGCATTTGATAAAACTCAAATCATATCTATAAATTTGCCTGGAAGTAATTTCTCAAGCTATTTTTATTTAAATACAATTAGACCACATCCCCTGCGGCACAGTAATTATTTGTTTACTGAGTACAAATGATATTTAATCTTTGTTTGGATTACGGAAGAGAGAGAGTGAGTGAGTGAGTGAGAGAGAGAGAGAGAGAGAGAGAGTGAGTGTGTGTGTGTGTGTGTGTACAGGCGTACATGTACATGAGTGCAGACACACTTAATACATACATTGAATGAATAGGTAGTTATAAGGACAATAATAAGCATGCAAGATATTTGCAATTTTATTACTAACTCAAAATGTTTACTTTTCAGACTATTCTTTCACCTCTTAGAATGTTGTATGCCACCTACGGAAAGCTACCTTGAATAGAATGTGGTAATATAGTAAGTCGCACACATAGTACATATACAATACCTAACTCCTGCAGTATAATTCCTATATCTGTATCATTTCTACCGCATGGGACATCACCACAAACTTACCAGGCTAGATAGATCATAGAGACAATGAAGATTATTAAGACAAAACCTCCTGCTGCCACACCATAAACCCATGTTTTCAGGTTCCCATCTATAAAGCAAAGATACCTTGTTAACTCTTAACAATGAGCACAGAGATGTCATATTGTACAACTGAGTGTGGGCAGTAATCTGGACAAGTAAATTTATATTGAAAACTTTTGTTTTATTATACTTTTCATCTTGCCATGATTCCTACATTGTTTTCACACACTACTTTGAAGAAGGAACTGGGTTATCTAAATACTTGGTGACACAATCGGGTCTGCACATTGAATCACTATCACTGTTGTTTTAACAAGTACATAGTCTGGGCATCAATGCCTCATCTGTATTTCATTTTCTCATTTCCTACTGGATCCATTCTGTGATACTGTGATTCTGGAACAATCAACCTTAAATCTTCACATTAGTATATGTAGGAATGCTTGAATAATATGATCAGTGGCATTTATGAACATAAATTACAAATTTCTAAATGTTACTTTTATGTTCAGAACCATTATATTTGTGAAAAGTAGCACTTTATTCAATTGTTTCTTTTAAATTGTAAAATCTACAATAAATAATTAGTTGGTGTAGGGAAAAAACTTATGGCATTTCATAAGTCTTGGGTATGAACTTACTAGCAATTAATTTACCCTTCAACCATGTTGGTTTTATCAAACCATCTTTTATGATATTTATCAAAGTCTTACATGGATACTTTTCTTACAGTGCTGTTAAATTGGTATTTTTCTTCAAAAAACGTATGATCAAAATATGTTAGAACTTAATTCGTAGATTTAAACTCTTTTTACGGAGCAAATCAAATACACATTTGCTGATTATAATGGAACATTTCCTTTAAGATGATGAAACATCAAAATGTAGTTAATCAATAGGGATGCAACCTTAAAAATATGCTTTAGGTTAACACCTATTATGTGTCTTTTCATATAACAAATAGTTTTCACAATAATTTGTTTCTTAAATGTTTTATTAATAAAATATGATGAATTGAGGATCCCCTGCATGACAGAAGTCATGACATAGAAGATTATAAGCAATATTTGCTGAATAAAATTTGTTTGATTTTGGCTTTAATATAATCATCTGTTATTAATTACGTAAAAGTGACATGGCAGTGAATAGTATTATGTTTGTAATCAATAAAAAGTAAAGGTGAAGTTTTGTATGAATTACGTTTTTGAAATAAGTATACAGTGTTCAGTTATCAATGAATTTGTTGACATCTAGGGTGAAATTATGCTAAACTGGTTGACGTCACTGAATGCAATTACTTGTACTGAGTCAATGTCTATGGTTACCAAAGGCCAATTGGAGCACCTGACTACTAACCTTTGTTTAAATTGTCATGGTTCAAATGCATTGGGGGAAAAAAGGAGCAGAATTACAAATGTTCAATAGATTACAGTGAGTTTTAGCAAGATTATCACAGCTACAAGGCTTTGGGAGAAGAATTAGAGGAAGGATTCTGGTCAACTGTATGAATCATTTTAGAAACTTGAACTGGAATACAAAGAACATTTGTTGGTGTTCTGTAATAGAATGTTAAACATATTCCTTCTACATTCCTAAAGATGTACGGGTTAGTAGCTTAATTGGTCACATAGGTGTAGTTGGCCAGTACATTCTCAATGGGACACAAGGGCCTGTAACCGTGCTGTATCTCTAAATAAAAATGAAAAATTAAATGTCCTTCATCGCCAATACACTCCCCAAGTAACATATTCCAAGCTGAAATACTTCTGCTCAAAGGTGTCATTCTACAAATTTTTATCTTCAACCCTGAGGAAGTTTTAATTATCAATCAAAAGGCTATAGAAGAAATGTTAATGTTCTAAGTAACAAAATGGCAGTTGGTTGAATTTGTTCTAACATATTTTTGATAACATCAATTGACCCTTATGAAAGTGATAGATTATATCTGATTTTAAGATATTCACAGAATCACAGAATCTTTAATTATTTTTATTAGGCCAGATTTTTAAATGGTAGAGACTGTGATAATAATGGTAGAGGTGTTATAATCTGTATCTGAGGTATCTAAATCAAATAGAACCCAGTGCATTACTGGATTAGGCAGTCTACAGAAATCCTTTCCAATTTGATTCTCATTTGAGGAATCATGATTCCCAATTGATAACTCAGGCACAGAGTGCATCAGTAGAAAGAGAATACATCCAGTTTAATTTTCCATAGTTCTGACTGCTAGCCAAGTATCCACAGTTAGCATTGGGATATGAATTTGTACTCTAATAATATACAAACTATACACCCAGTTACTAACTGCAGACACTTCTTAACAACAAACTTTTATGAACAATCACACCAATGGAAATACATACACCAACACATGCACAGACGAGTAGGTATAGGAAAGACAGGCCTCTGAACAGTAGCCAGGATGTGAACTACAAATTACAACAGGAGATAGACATGGCATGTAAAATGGGAATGGTTTCAATAGCCATGAGGGATTTCAATATGCAGGTAGATTAGGAAAATCAGCTTGGTACTAGATAACAAGAGAGGGAATTTGTAGAGAATCTATGAGATGGCTTTTTAGAACAGCTTGTGCTTGAGCCCACAAGTGTAAAGGTAATTCTGGATTGGGTGTTTTAAACAAAATCAGATTAGATTAGGAAGCTTAAGGTAAAAGAACCCTTAGGAGGCAGTGATCATAATATGATAGAATTCACTCTACAGCTTGAGAGGGAGAAGATACAGTCAGACATACTGTAGCAGTATTACAGTGGAGCAAAGGAAATTACGGAGGCATGAGAGGAGAGTTGATTGGAAGTGGATACTCTTAGAGATGATGGTGGAACAGCAGTAGCTGGAGTTTCTGGGGACAATTTGGAAGGTGCAGGAAAGATACATCCCAAACATGAAGAAATATTCTAAAGGAAGGATGACTTGGGATGTCAAAGACAGCAGAAAAGCAAAAGGGGGTCATATAATATAGTAGAAATAAGTGGGAAGATAGAGGATTGGGAAGTTGTTTAAAACCAACAAAAAGCAACTATAAACCCATAAAGAGAGAAAGGATGAAATATGAAGGTAAGCTAGTCAATGATATGGAAGAGGATAAGAAAGATTTCTCAGATATATAAGAATAAAAGAGAGGTGAAAGTGGATATCAGTTATCTAGAAAATTATGCTGGAGTGGTAGTAATGAGGGACAAAGAAATGGCGGAGCAACTTAGCAAGGACTTTACACCAGTCTTCACTGTGGAGGACACTAATAGAATGCCAGAAGTGTGAGAGTGTCAGGGGGCAGAAATGAGTGTTGTTGCTTTTACCAAGGAGAGGTGCTTCGGAAACTGAAAAGTCTGTAGGTAGATAAGTCATCTGACCCAGATGGACTACATCACAGGGATCTGAGAGATGTGGAGGCATTACTAATGATCTTTCAAGAATCGCTAACATTCTGGAATGGTTCTGGAAGACTAGAAAGGGAGGGAGGCCGATGAAAGGAAGTTATTGGCCAGTTAGCCTGACTTCAGTGGTTGGAAAGATGTTGGAGTCGAATACTAAGGCTGTGGGTACTGGCAACTTTGTGGCACATGATAAAATAGGCCAAAGTCAACAAGACCTCCTTAAAGGGGAATTTGGTTTGACAAACTGTTAGAATTCTTTATGGAAATAGCAGTCAGGATAGAAAAAGGAGAGTCAGTAGATATTATTTACTTGGATTTTCAGAGGCCTTTGACAAGGTGCCACACATGAGACTGCTTAATGAGATACAAGTCCATGGTATTTCAGGAAATGTATTAGTATGGATAGAAGATTGGCTGATTGACAGGAGGCAAAGAGTGGGGTCATTTCTGGTTGTCTGCTGGTGACTCGTGGTGGTACTGCTGGGGTTGGTGTTGGTACCTCTGCTTTTCAAGTTATGTCAATAATTTGGATACAGGATTTGATAGCTTTGTGGCCAAGTTTGTGGGTGATACCGGTAGTGTTGAGGAATTAGGGTGTCTTCAAAAGTACTTAGACAGATTGGGAAAGTGGGCAAAGAGGTGGCAGATGGAATATAGTGTAGGGATGTGCGTGTTTATGCACTTAGGTAGAAGGAATAATAGTGTGGACTGTTTCCTAAATGGGAAGAAAATTCAGAAATCAGAAGTGCAAAGGGACTTGGGAGTCCTCATGCAGGATTTCCTGAAGGTTAACTTGCTGGTTGAGTTGGAGCTAAGGAAGGCAAATGCAATTTTAAGAGGTCTAGAATAAGAAAGTACAGATGTAATGCTGAGGCTTTATAAAGCATTGGACAGTCCGCACTCGGAATTTTGTGAGCAATCTTAGGCTTACTGTCTAAGAAAAAATATGCTGGTATTGGACAGGGTCCAGAGGAGTTTCACACGATTGTGAGAATGATCCCAGAAATGAAAGAGTTATCATATGAGGATCATTTGATGGCTCTGGGCCTGTACTCACTAGAGCTTAGAAGACTGAGGGAGGATCTTATTGAAACCTACTGAATATTGAAAGCCCTCATAGAGTGGATGTACAGAGTATGTTTCCAGTAGTGGGGGAGTCTAGGACCAGAGTGTACATCCATTTAGAACAGAGATGAGGAGGGATTTCTTTAGCCAAAGGGCAGTGAATCTGTAGAATTCATTGCCACAGAAGGCTGTGCCGGCCAAATCACTGGGTATACTTAAACCAAAGGTTGAAAGGTTCTTGATTAATCAGGGTGTCAAATGTTATGGGGAGAAGGCAGGAGAATGCGGTTAAGAAGGATGATAAATCAGCCATGATGGAATGGCAGGGCAACTTGATGGGCCTAATTATGCTCCTATGTCTTATGGTCTTAGGGACTTAATGGCACGCATACGATGAAAATTATACACCAACATGCATAGACAGATGGCCATATGTGCAGCCAGGTTTACCCATTAACAAGCATTCAAATGGCACTGTAACAGTCTGTAGAACCTACTTATTCCATCATCAGTGCAAACCCAGACAATCTGATAGTCATAATATTTGAAAACTTAAATTACTGATCATGTTTAAAGAGACTACAGTGGGCCCTCTGTATCCACGGGTTCCACATACATGGATTCAACCAACTGCTGATCAGGATCGTAAAAAAAAACCCAGAAGTTCTCTCTCCAGCATTCATTGTTTGAGCATGTACAGACTTCTTTTCTTGTCATTATTCCCTAATCAATACAGTATAACAACTATTTACATAGTATTTACATTGTATTAGGTGTTATAAGTAATCTAGAAATGATTTAAAGTACGTATATGGGAGAATGTGCGTAGGTTATACGCAAATACTATGCCATTTTATGTATGGGACTTCAGCATCCGCGGAATTTGGTGTCGGCGGGGGGTCCCGGAACCAAACCCCCGTGGATACGGAGGGCCAACTGTACTCTGTATAGATGTATCAGCAATAATCGTTAAAGTGCAGAGATATTCATGGATTATTGTCAGTTAACCTACTGGCTGCATATTACACCGAATTACCAGTTATAAACACTGAATATTCTGGAAATACTCAGCAGTCAGACAATATCCGTGGGGAAAGAAACACAGTTAACATTTCAGATCAAGATCTTTCTCCAGAGCTAGAAAAAGTTAGAAATCAAAGATGTATAAATTTGCAGTGAAGTGAAGAACTGGAGAGAACATAGGAATGTCTATGAGAGGATAAAGCCCAAGAAGAATGATCTGACACAATTGGTGGTAGTGGTCATGAGAGAAGATGGTGAAAATCTGGCTTTCACAACTTGTGTCCAGAGAAAATGCAAATAGGAAATCAATAAGAACATGAGAGAGAGAGAGGAACAAGGACTAAGCTGTGAAGTACAGAACACGAATATTGCTGGTAGTCTGAAATAAAAGAGAACGCTGTAATTGTTCGGTTGGTCAAGCAGCATCTGTGGAGAGAGAAAAACAAAGTTAATGTTACAGGCTGATGACCTTTTACGAGAACTTGCCAGCT
The DNA here is from genome assembly GCF_048418815.1 of Hemitrygon akajei. Classification (NCBI taxonomy): domain Eukaryota; kingdom Metazoa; phylum Chordata; class Chondrichthyes; order Myliobatiformes; family Dasyatidae; genus Hemitrygon; species Hemitrygon akajei. The sequence continues at coordinate 90,249,733 of NC_133131.1, read as the reverse complement.
CTGGTGCACACTAGGAAAATGCTAGTTATCCAGAGTTATTGAATACATTGCTTAGTCCTGAGAACTGCATCATGCTTAGATGGAAGGTGAAGTGCAGTATATTTGTTTTTTCTGTAATAGCGAGAGAAACAAAAGACAAGGAGCTCAGAGTGGGAGAGCGACGGAGAATTTAAATCAATCGCCCCAAAGCTAAGGATTGTCTGTATGAGTGTGTATCTGAATGGTTAATATCATTGCTGACAAGGAATCCATATTCATATTGATTGTGGGCATAAAAATTGAAAGATATGCTATTCAATAATGAATTTATAAGTCAATTATATGTTTTATTGTGCATCTGTCCCTAATAAAAAAACTAATGCTGCTAACTTTATCAGAACTTTCTCTACAGACATTTTCCCAGCAATCAAGAATATAAAAAAACAATTATGTTTTTGCCTCCATTCCTGTATTTTAACTTTGTATTATGATATTTGTTGCCAGTTATTAGCATTAGATTTGCATTTTTTAAAATCATTTTCTTCAATATTGAGTAGTACATTTCACACAGTTTTACAGCTAAATGATTTTGATGTAGTCTTTTGACAGAACAAGTGACAGGCATAGCTGAACGTGCCTTTTCCTTTTATAGATTTGGACTGACCTAATGTTTTCTCTACAAAGCTGTATGAATAATGTTTCAGTGTTTAGATTTCCAGCATTTTAAATCCCCTTTTTCGTAAAAATCCTTGAGGTAAATTATTTTTAAGCAGAAAAGTATAGTTATTATTCTGAAAGCCGATGAATTTAGCATTCTGCACTATAAAGATTTTCATCACAGAGTTAGTTGAGAAATGTGAATACGTACAGTAGTTGTAAGTACTTTTGTTAAGAAAGCATTAAAAAGTCCTCTTTAAAATGCATTAGTTTTCAGCAGAAATAATTAAAGAGCTTTAAAAGTTCAGAGCATTTTGATTCTTCAATTCAACCTGTACAGTAGCAAAGCCACATTTTAAATAATTCTTAATGATTAACAAATGTCTCCTAAGTCATAGTTTGGAAGATTTATTTAAATTGCCTAAGGTATTGAATTAGACTTCTTATCTGACCTGCTCCAAAAGGTTGCAGGAACCATGTATGTCCTGAATATCCTTGTTTGCTATCAGATGTTTTGGTTGGGTTGATGGCTCGGCTTGTCTTCACATCTGTTTTCTTCTCTTCTACTGAAGGGATCTCTAGCACTGGGATCATGGTGCATTGATCCAACAAATTGTCTGACATCACCACCTCTGTGTAACCTTCTTCACAGGCGCACTCTGCGGACTACAATAGATAGGACATATTAAAGTTTTGCCTTTTAAACACTTTGATTAGGTGAAAATCTTATTTTAATCATACAATAGCATTTGAATTACAGGTACTCTATTGTTACCAATGAGGGAATAGCAATAAGTTCAGGAATTCTATCCTGCTGTCCACAGTACTTACCTCAGTGCAGTACGTGTGAGGCTTGGTGCATGGTGGATTACAAGATCTGTCAGCATAAGGCTGATTTAATGCGGAGCAGCCACCTATGACACAAATGTCACAACAGTAATATCAAACAACAAAAGGTCATGTCATTTTCATCACCAGCTGTTATTCTCTTATTATTATGGACCCAATTCAAAGCCTGTCTGCTTGAATGTGTAGCCAAAGAACTTCACGGATACCATTGATCTAATACTGTGTGGTTACTCATGTGTGTGCCTAGTTATATCACACTGGTTATCAGATAAAAAATGGAATGAGGACTTTCTGATAATACAACTTAGTTTACAGCCCTTGGAGCCAAAATGTTGACTTTAGGAATTTGCCATCATAAAACTATCCTGTCAGCTTCAAATTCTCATGACCATTAAATAAACAGATAAGATTCAAACGTGCAGGTAAAAGAGAATCTCCACATGCACACTGACTGCTTAGAAATGAATAATTGAAGATAGATCAATATGGTTTACTTTCTGTTAAAGTTATTTTCTAATACCATCCACATTTAAAGATTCAATATTGCTTCATGTCATTATCACAACACAAGTATGAAGGAGAACGAGATAATTGTTACTCCAGATTTGATGCAGCACAATAAAGAAAAACACAAGATAAAGAATACCATATTAAAACAAACAATAAATATAAATACATTAGAAAGCTTATATACGTAGATTGATTGTATGTCCATATAGTGATGCTAGGCACAGGAGTGTATGCACATAAGGTGATAGACAGGAAATGATAAAGTTTTGGTGGTGGGGGTTGTGAAGGGATGTTGATCAGCTTTACTGCTTGGAGAAAGTAACTGTCTTTGAATCTAATGGTCCTGGCATGAATGCTACATAGCCTCCTCGCTGGTAATGGTGATGCATTGGGCAGTTTCGACGACTCGTTATAGAGCTGCAGAAAGTTGCAAATTCATGGGCCCTAGCCTCCCTCACATTAGGGCCATCCCCAAAATGTGGCATCTATCATTAAGGACTCCCAGTACCTAAGGGGTGATGTCCTATCCTCACTGCTACCATCAAGGATGAGGAACAGGATCCTGAAGATACACACTCAATATTTTAGGAACAGTTTCTTCTGCACTGCCATCAGATTTCTGATTTGGCAGGTACACAATCTCATAATATCTTTCCCTTTTTGCTCTCTTTATGCACCATTAATTAAATTACGCACACACACACACATATATACTGTGTGTGTGTGAGTGAGTGTGTGTGTGTGCATGTGCGTGCGTGTGTGTGTTTGTATATATATAAAAAGCAGGATAAGACGATGGAGTATCAGTGGATGTTGTGTACAGTTTTTGGATTTTCAGAAAGCCCTCGACAAGGTGTCACGCATGAGTCTGCTTAACAAGGTACAAGTCCATGGGTATTACAGGAGAGATACTAGCATGGATTGAGGATTGGCTGTTTGGCAGGGGGCAAAGAGTGGGAACAAAGAGAGCCTTTTCTGGTTGGCTGTTAGTGTCTGGTGGTGTTCCACAGGGGTCAGTGTTGGGACTGCTTCTTTCTATGTTATATGTCAATGATTTGGACGATGGATTTGATGGCTTTGTGGCCAAATCTGTGGACAATAGGAAAGTGGGTGGAGAGGCAGGTAGTGTTGAGGAAGCAGGGAGGCAGAGGAAGGACTTAGACAGATTAGGAGAATGGGCAAAGAAGTGACAAATGAAATACAGCATCTGGTGTATGGCCATGCACTTTGATAGAAGGAGCAAAAGAGTAGACTATTTTCTAAACAAGTATAAATTTCAAAAATCGGAGGAGCAAAGGGACGGGAGTCCTCACGCGGGATTCCCTAAAGGTTCATCTGCAATTTGAGTCACTGGTGAGGAAGATAAATGGAATGTTAGCCTTCGTTTCAAGAGGAGTCGAATATAAAACCAAGGATGTAATGCTGAGCAACACACACGAATGCTGGAGGAATTCAGCAGGCCAGGCAGCATCTGTGGAAAAGTGTAAACAGTTGACATTTCAGGCCGAGTCTGATGAGGTCCAAATGAAGGTTCTCAGCCTGAAACACTGACTGTTTCCTCTTTCCCACAGATGGAGCCCGGTGGAGTTCTTCCACCATTTTGTATATGTTGCTTTGGATTTCCAGCATCTGCAGATTTTCTTGTGCATGTAATGCTAAGGCTTTCTAAGACACTGGTGAGATTTTCTTGTGCCTGTAATGCTAAGGCTTTACAAGGCACTGGTGAGGATCACTGTGTATTGTGAGCAGTTTTAGGCTCCTTATTTAAGAAAGGGTGAGCTGCATTGGAGTGGGTTCAGAAGAGATTCACAATAATGATTCTGGGAATGAAAGGGCTATTACATGAGCAGCATTTGATGGCTCTGGGCCTGTACTCTCTGGAATTTTGAAGATGAGGGGGGATCTCTTTGGAACCTAAGAACGTTGAAGGCCTATGTAGAGTAGATGTGAAGGGGATGTTTCCTTTGGTGGCAGAGTCTAGGACCAGAGAGCACAGTCTTAAAATAGAGGGGCATCTGTTTGGAACAGAGATAAGGAGAAATTTCTTTAGCCAGGAGGAGATGAATCTGTGAAATTTGTTGCCACAGGTGGCTGTGGAGGCCAGATCACTGATGCATCGAAGATGAAGGTTGATAGTTCTTTATTAGTCAGGGTGCAAAAGGTTATGGGGAGAAGGCAGGAGAATGGGGTTGAAAGGCAAAATGGATCAGCCATGATAAAATGGAAGAGCAGACTCAATGGGCCAAATGGCATAATTCTGCTCCTATCTCTTGTGAATTTATGATATTAACCTCATTCTGATTCTGCAGAATCACACGAGTTTTGTTATGTCTAGTGCAGTTCTCTTCAGCTTCCTCAGAAAGTAGAGGCAATTGGTGAGCTTTCCTGACTGTGTGGAATGTGCTCTGAGACCATGACAGGTTGTACAAGATGTGCACTACCAGGTGATTGGAACTGCTCACAGTTTCCACTGCTTTACCACCCGTGTAAAGATTGGTGTGAGTGGTGAAAACTCTCCTGAAGTTGATAACCATTTCCTTTGTCTTGTTGCCTGGCACCAGGCCTCGAAGTCTTCCACCTTCTCTCTGTAGGCTATCTCATCGTTGTTGGTGATGAGCCCCACCACTATCATATCATCGGCGAACTGGACAATGTGATTACTCGGGTGTTTGTCCCTGCAGTCATGTGTGAGCAGAGTGTAGAGCAGTGGGCTCAGTGCAGAGTGAGCTGGTGAGCACACTCCCTGAGTACTCGGCCTGGCCCAGCCATCTTACGGGGGTTGACTCTCTGCAGAGTCCTCCTCATGTCAACTGTTGTTATAGACAGTGGCTGCTCACCTGGAAGTTGTCAGCTTTCATGCCCAGCGTTGTGTTGCATGCCTCAAAGCATGCATCAGAATTGTTCGGAGCATCAGGGAGGTAAATGTTACCGGTACAGTCAACGCTGTTTTCCCTTGCAGAATCAGGAATGCCCTTGATGACCTGCAATATACACCTAGGTTTGATATCGGACAGGTGTTCCTGAATTTCTTGTGCATAGGCAGTCTTTGAACTCTTAATGCCGAAGATGAGGTTTCCTCTGGCTGCTCTGTCTCCAGACTTGAAGGCAGCATCACAGGCTTTTAGTAGGAAGTGCATCTCTGTGTCCAGCCAGGGCTCCTGATTGCACTTGTGAGATGACTGTTCTTCAGGTAGTAAAATTGTCGACACACTTTACATAATAATTATATAGAATGATACTGAACATTTATTGCATCATTTTCTTACGGCTTTTTAATTTAAATTTGTTCTTATATTCCTCATATTTATGTTACCTAGTAGCTAACTTACTAATCAATGGAAATAATTTCTCATCCTACAATTTACCGTACAAAAAACTCAGGCAATATTAAATACGTTATCAGATCTCATTAGTAATCTTCTCTATTCTGCAGTAAATGCTTGCCTCTTCTTGTCGAGGTCTTTTGTTGCTGCTTTTCCTTTTTGAACGGAACCCTCTTCATGGCTCTGGAAGCCCTGCTAAAGTTGTTTGTGGCTTAACTTTTAGTGCAGGTCAAAACAGAAACATTTCATAGAACCCCTTCATAAAAGCATCAATAATCATGTATATTCATTGTACTAACAAAAAGAAGTTGCTTTCAGTACCTGTGACATTTATTCCATCTGACCTCTGACACCAAACTTCCCGATATGATCCTGTCCAAGCTCCAGCCAACCAAACGTATTCATAACAGTGGCCACCTGTAAGAAGCCATTGAAAGAATTGAATGGAGTATATCATATCTCAGGGTGTAGTGGGAGACATAGATTTTTTTTATCCTTTTCTGCTACCTTGATGTATTTATGTGATTTGCCTGGATAGCATGCAGACAAAAGCATTTGACAATTATAAACTAATTACCAAGATTACAGGTAAGATTCCCTTTCAATTCAGTTAAGTCTGTGTTCCACCATTGAACAGCAGGCACAGATCCTAGTTGTATTCCTATTTTCTGTCATAGAGTAGAGTGAACTTTTTTTTACAATATCTCTGATCTGTTCTCTTCAGTTCAATTGCACTTCTAAGCTTTCAAAAGAACTAAGGCCTTATGACAAAAGTAGGTATGGTGAGACAATGCGCTTATTTCATTTTGCACAGAGTTTTATAAATTTAATGTTTCGAAATTCAAGAGGCAACAACTATGTTCCAAATGTTACCGTCAATACATTTTTTATAATTGGGCTCTTGTTTTGCAATTTATTGGTCAACTTAACTGATACTCTGCTACTTTTTTGATTGACTATTTGGAGGGACATAGCACACCCAAAATATTAACTAACACCAGTTAGTTAAGTTACCAGGAATGGGTAGGATGCATGCTTAGGTTCTGAGGGAAGTACAGGAGGAAACATTCCGGCATTGACTATAACATTTTGATATTCATAGAATAGTTAGGTGGTGCCAGAGTACTGGAAAGCTGAATGTTAATCTCTTGATCAAACAAGAGAGGATAAGTTCAGCCATTACAGGCCAGGGAGGTGAATGGCAGTGTCACTAAGGATCAGAGTTGAGTTTGATCTGTATTCATGAACTACATTTGGAATGCCAGCCACAAATTCTAATTTTGTAGATGACAAAAAACCATGAGCTGCAAAAAGGAAAGCAATGAAATGCAAAAAGATAGAAACTGGCTGCTCAAATGGGAGGATGCAGTTTTATGTGTATAGATACAAGGTGATGCACTTTGGTGAGAGGAATCTGGATGGCCCACATGGAATAAAGGACATTGTTTAAAAGAGGAGGTTGCAGGGCAGGTTGATTATATAGTTATTAAGGCTTCTGAGATTTGCCAACAGAGGCATAGAATATAACACTGGGAAGTTATATTGAAACTTTATAAAGCACTTGTCTCATTTGGAGTATTGAGTTAATTTTCCAGTCTGCTTATTAAAGGCAGGACATGAAGGCATTGGAGAGTTCCCAGAGAAGAACATAAAATGAAGAGAGGTCTGGATAAAGTAGAGTGGCAGGGTGCTATAAAAGGCCACATGTATAAAATCAAAAGAGGGGGAATTAATAGCAACCCAATGAAAAACTTAATTAGGGAGTGTGTGGCTGGAACCTGAAGGACTGCCTGCAGAAGTGGTGGAGGCAGGTTCCATCATGGTCTGCAAGAGTAAAAATATGGAGAGAACAAAATTGCAAGGTAACAAAAAAGGTTGTGAAATAGAACATGTGGGTTGGACTGCTCTGGTAGAGAGCTGTTGAGAGCACAATGGCCTCTTTCTGTGTTGTACCTATTTTATGAAACTCCCAAGCTTGGTCCAAGTGCCCAGAAACGGAGCAGGCAAACACATATTCAGGTTCATCCAAATGAGTAGTGTTTGGGATTGAGATAATTCAATCCATGTAGCATGCAAAGAGATCTGGCTTACAGCACTTAATACAGGAAAAGATATGGGCCCTAAAAATTGCTTTATGATGAGCTGTTGAAGACTTGTGCTTCAGAATCATCAGTACCTTTTATCAAATTGTTTCAGTGTAATTCTGTATCATGCATCTACTTCACAATGTGGAAAATCACCAATGTACAATGCAACTACATGAAACCAGATAAATATGACCAAATTAAGCCCAATGATTCCGCTTGCAATAATCAAAAAAGTAATGGAGGATGTCACAACAGTTCAATTAAGACACATTTACTCAGCAAAAACCTACACTTTTAAGCTTGATTTGAGTTCTACCAGAACCACTCTGCTTTTGATATTCCATCCTTGGTTCAAAAGCTGATTTCTGAAGACAAGATGTGAAATCCAGTCAATATCAGACTTACTGTAGTGTTAGGAATTTTAATACAATTACAATGGCAATTAAGGAGACTATCCAGAATGTGGAGTCACACTTGGCACAATGTAAAATAATTGAGACCAATCATCTCAGGCTAGAGCACATTGGGAGTTCCTTAGAGCACTGATCTGGACAAGACCAACGTCTGTATTTATAAGTTGCCTTCCCTCACTCATTAAATTAGAAGCGGAGATATTTACAGATGATTATATCGTGTCTTAGCTGCAAATGCTCAGACGATGAAGTAGTCCATGCCCACAGGCAACAAAACCTACAAAAGTTCCATGATGGTTTAAAGTTACATGTAATATTTGTATAATGCAATACTGAGCATCTTCAACAAGCAAAATGATGTAGATGGCGAGACAAAAAAGTCCTGAAATACTCAGCACGCTAGGCAGCACGTGAGGCAAGGGGAACAGAGTTAATATTTCAGGTTAGTGATCTTTCATCAGAATCTAGAAGTGTTTAGATGAAGCTTCACTGACCTGAAGTACTACCTCAGTCTTCAGTCTTTAAATACTGTCTGATTTGTTGACTATCTCTGGTTAATGGCTCCACCCCCCCCCCCCACCCACCATCCCACCATCCCACCAAAACAAAGCATCTAAGTACATGACCAGTAAATTAGTAGCATAACCATTCCTAATTCCTCCACCTTAAATTCTCTGGATATACCATTAAGCAAAAACTGAACAAATTGCTTTCTGTGAGCAGGTCACATGTTTTCCTCATGAGCTAGTGAGTTTGCACTGAGTGCTGTGGTTCCTCCCATATTCCAAAGTTGATTGGTAGGTTGATAGGCTATTGTAAATTACCCCTGGTATACAGGAGTGGTAGGAGAATCAGTGGAGCTGAAGGACTCAAGAGAGTGAATGTTACAGGGAAATAATTAAGTGAATTGGATTGTTTTGTGACCCGGCATAGACCAAATGGGCTGAATGGCCACTTTTAATGTGAAAATATTCTGCAATCAGATCAGGTCAGAACTAATGTATTCTGCAATGAGTGCTTCATATCCTGTTTTCACCCAAACCCTTTCTAGCACCTACAAAGCACAGGTCAAGCACGTGATGGAATGTTTTACCTACCTAGATGGGTGCAGCCTCAATAACACATGAGACCAATCAGGGCAAAGCGTATTAGTCTACTGTAACGTCCACTCCCTCCATTACTGACATACCATGACTATAGTGAATACCATTGATAAAATATATTTGAACAAATCACCAAAGGCTCTCAAAAGTCATGCTGAGCCCATGACTTCTACCATCCAAGAAGGACAAGTGCAGCAGGCAAATAAGAACTGCAAATTCAAAGAGGGTAATGAATCAGCATACAGGAAGGAGATAGAATATTTGGCTGAGTGGTGTAATAACAACAACCTCTCACTTACTATTAGTAAGGGCAAGGTGCTGACTGTAGACTTCAGGAGAGGGAAACCTGACAGCCAGTAATCATCCCAGGATCAGAGGTGGAGGGATCAGTAACTTTAAATTGCTGGGTGTCATATAAATACTATTGCAAAGGGAGCACGGCAACACCTCTACTTCCTCAGGAAACTGCAGACCTTCGGCATGTCATCGAAAATCTTTGCAAATGTCAATAGATGTGTGGTGGAAAGTGTGGTGACTGGCTGCATTACAGCCTGGTATGGGAACATCAATACTTTTGAATGAAGAATCCCACAAATGGTAGTGGATTTAGCCCAGTACATCATGGGTAAAACCCTTCCAACCGTTGAGCACATCTACCTGAAATGTTGCCATAGAAAAGCAGCATCCATCAACCAAGATCCTCACCACCCAGGCCATGCTCTTTTCTCACTGCTGCCATCAGGTTGAAGGTACAAGAGCCTCAGGACTTGCACCACCAGGTTCAACAACAGTTACTACCCATCAACCATCTTGAACAAAAGGGGAAAGCTACACTCATTTAAAGACTCTATGTTATATTGTTATTTCATGTTTGTTATTTGTTGCTATTTATTTATACCTGCACTTGCACAGTTTGTTTACAGTTCATAGTTACTGTTCTATAGATTTGCTAAGTATGCCCGTAGAAAAAGAATCTCAGGGTTGTATGTGGCGACATGTATGAACTCTGATAATAAATTTTAATTTGAACTTAGAACAACTCTATGTCTACCTTCAAATAATAAATTATTCTGCCCTTGCAATATATCATACTTTCTACACTATATTACCAATGGATCTAAACGTGAAACTGACTAATATCAGTTGGGAAAACCTACATGACAATGATAGGAACTATTGGAAAAAAACACAACCTTTTCTTCTCAAGGCCAATTAATGTTGGGTAATAAATGCCAATGATGCTCATTTTCCATGAGCAGGAGTAAACATATTTAAGTAGAATCCAACATCAGCAGATGCTCATTGTGTCTCATTCCACACAATGCAAATGCTAATTATTTTTCTCTTACTGAATTCAGATGATGATTACATACATTCTATGTTCAGTTAGTCTATCCAGTGAGAATCTGAAAGTCCTGAGTTTCAATCCCTGCTTGTTATATCTATGTAGCTGATTGCATAGCTCAGCTCCTACGGAAGCAACACCTTATATTCCATCTGAGTATCCTCCAAACTAATGGCATGAATATCAATTTCTTCCTTCGGTAACAAAGATTTCCCTCTCCTCCCCTTTCTTCTGTTTCCCACTCTGGCCTCTTTCCTCTTCTCACTTGCCTATCACTGCCCCCTAGATCCTCTCCTCTTCTATCAGATTCCTTCCTCTCCCCCCCTTTATCTTTCCTAACCACCTGATTTCCCCTATCACCTTCCAGCTACCCTCCTTCCCTTTCTCCCACCTTTTTATTCTGGCTTTTTCCCCATTCTTTTCCAGTCCTGAAGAAGGGTCTAGACATGAAACATTGACTGTTTATTTTTTTCCATAGATACTGCCTGACTTGCTGAGTTCCTCCAGCATTTTGTGAGTGTTGCTAAGGAAGAATATGTTACACGTAGACTCAGGAACGACTACATTTGCACCCTTGACACTGGTATCACCTCTGTAAACAAAGCACACAATGCCATAAGTAATCAGCAAGTCATTTGGGACAGTGATGCAGACTTAGCATTTCAGGTTAATGAACTTTCATCAGAAATTAACTATCTGATCTGTGGCAAATCATAAACGCAAACGGTTCTGCAGATGTTGGAAATGTTGAGCAACACACACAAAGTGTGGGAAGAACTCAGCAGGTCAGGCTGAGTCAGGTGATGGAGAGAAATAAACATTTGACGTTTTGGGCTGAGACTGTTGATCAGCACTGAAAAGGAAGGGAGAAGAAGCAGAATATACTGCATAGATATATAGATGTAACAGGTCTTCATTTTTTTGTTATATTGGCCATATATTAACACCAAACTGTGTTATATTGAAATGCAAAATACTTCAGGTGTTGGGTATAAGGATAGAAAATGCTGGAAATACTCAGCAGACCAGACAACACCTGTGGAAAGAGAAACTCTTTTACTGACTATAACATTATAAAACTTCTAATAAATTAAAATATCTTTGGATTGACATGACACACAATTGATGATGATATTCAGCTTATAGATCTCAGTGATAGTAGGGCACAGTGATAGTTGGTGAGCAGAGTGACTAAGGGGTCCCTGCCCATAGTTCCCAGAAAGTGGCAACACGGTGAATTGGCTGCAGAAGATGGCTTATACTTTGAGTATTTTGTGCAATTCAGTTTGCCATGCTCTAGAAATGAGTTGATTATGCTAGAGAGTGCACAGAAGCTTCACCAATATGGTGCCTGGATTGTAGGACTTATGGGGAGATATTGGATAGGCTGAGATTGTTTTGACTGGAGTGAAAGCAGCTGGGGAGGGGGAAATGGGGGAGTAGGGGGAAGAGGGGGTTTGGCAGTGCGGTGAACAGATAGAAGTATATAAAATTATGAAAAGCACAGATGGGACAGATGGTCATTTTTTTTCCCCAAACAAAAGGAGTTTCAAAGCAAGAGAACAGTGGTTTAAGGTGAGAGGAAGAAGTTTTCAGACGGATCTAAGGGAAAAGTATTTTACACAGCGAATGGTTGATATCTGTAACATGCTGCCGAAGAGTGTGAAGAAATAAGATATATTTACTATGTGTAAGGGGCACTTAAGAAATCACTTAATCCAGGCAAGTGTAGATGCGTAGACTTCATGTACCGATGGACTCAGTGTTGTACAGTCCAACTCTATCATACTATGCCTTGCAAAATGTGGGCTTGAGGGACATACTATGAGCAGCAATGAATACTAAAAGAACATGGAGGCAACTTCACGAACCCCCACAGCCCCTGACAACTTATGATTTCAGTCTCTGAACCTGACCTGAATGCACCTTTTAGGATGGTTAACCCATGAAAAGTATTTGTCCCAGCCATTGTATCTGGCGAGTACTGAAGTCCTGTATTAATCAACAAGCTAGAGTGTTTACTAACATCTTCAACTTCTTACTTTGGCAGTCTGATGTACCCATCAATCATACCAGTTCCCAGGCAAAACCTGTCTCAATGACAAACATCCAGTAGCACTTATTTCCAATGTGATGATTTATCTATCTTCACAACAGGTCAACAGTAGATGCTATTTCATTGGCTCTTCAATTAGCTCTGGAACATCTGTACAGTGATGATGCATACATCAGGATAGTCTTCACTGACTACAGCTCAGCATTCAACACTATCAACCCCTCAAAGCTAATCAGTAACTCCAAGACCTAGGCCGTGATACCTCCTTATACAACTGGATCCTCAATTTCCTCACTTGCAGACCCCAGTCAATCCAAATTGGCGACATCTCATCAACAATCACCACCAGCACAGCTGCACCACAAGGCTGTGTGCTTAGCCCTTTGCTCTACTCAGTTTATACCTACTCCAGTACCATTTTTAAGTTTGCTGAATCAAAGGTAGTGACACATCGGTATATTGAAGGGAGATTGAAAATCTTGTTGAATGGTGCCTTAACAACAACTTCTCACTCAACATAAAAAAAACAATTATTGACTACAGGAGGAAGAAGCCAGAGCTCCATGAGCCAGTCTTCACTATGGAAATGGAGGTAAAAAGGGTCAGTAACTTTAACTTCCTGGGTGTTACCGATCAGGGGATCTGTTCTGGAAGCAGCACCCGTCCAAGTACCATTACAGCAGCTCTACTTCCTTAGAAGTCTGCGCAGATTCAACATGTCATATAAAATTTTGTCAGACTTCTACAGATGCATAGTGGTTGCGTCATGGCCTGGTATGGAAAGACAAATGCCCAGGATCAGAAAACTCTACAAAAAGTGGTGGATACAGCCGTGTACATCACAAGCAAAGCCCCCTCTCCATCTCTGAGCACCTTTTTGGGGAGCCTTCCAAAAGAAAGCAGCATCCATCAACACGAACCTCCATCATTTAGGCTATGCTCTCTTCTCACTACTACATTGGGTAGGAGGTACAGGAACCTTAGGTCCCACACCATCAGGTTCAGGAACAATTAATACCCGACAACATCATGTTCCTGAACCAACATGGATAACTTAACTCACCTCAGTGCTGAACTGGTTCCATAACCTACACAGGCACACAAGTGAATCTGCAGATGCTGGAAATAAATAAAAACACAAAATGCTGGCAGAACTCAGCAGGCCAGACAACATCTGTGGGAGGAGGTAGTGATGACGTTTTGGCCCGAAACGTCGTCACTACCTCCTCCCATAGATGCTGTCTGGCCTGCTGAGTTCTGCCAGCATTTTGTGTTTTGATCCATAACCTACACACTCACTTTCAAGAACTCTACAACTCAGTATTATTTTTTTTATTTTGTATTATTTACAGGATTTATCTTCTTTTGTACATTGACCATTTGGCAGTCTTTGTTGCTTATATTTTTATCAATTCTATTCTGCTTATTTATTTCCCTGTCAAAATTTGCAAGAAACAAATCTCATGACAATACAATGGATTCCGGTTAATTGGGACACATCGGGACCAATATTCAAAGTACATTTATTATGAAAGCATGCATACTATATACAACTTTGAGATTTGTCTCCTTACAAGTAGCCACAAAGAAACAGAATTAATTACAAAAAAGACTATCAAATACCCAATGTGCAAAAAGGACAAATCGTGACAAACAAGAAAAAGTAAGCAAATAACATTCAGAACTAAAGTTCATGAAAATAATTTCACAGTTCAAAATGCAAAAATGCCAGGCCGTACAGCCGGTTCAACAACTCAAATCCAAAAGGGAAGTTAAAGGCTATTGACTGCAGTGATCATTTTTCAAAATAAAGTGATTAATAATGTAGTTAATAGTTTTGTTTGCTGTCGGTAAGGTGTCGCTGTGTTTCATCAGTGCCATCTTAAATTGCACCGATGCATTTTGGCCCAATTAAGCAGTTTTCCCAATTAGCTGAACTTTCAAGGAAATAGATAAAAAGGTATAAAAAATACAAACTACCATTTAACTGTGAAACACATTATGTATGTAAATGAAATTCAGTATAAATTAGAACATTACAAAAACTACTACAGTACAATAAAACTGCGTATTAGTGCCTAATAGTTATTGAAGGAGGAATTCATTCAGTGTATACTGACGTGTTCTTTTGATTGACAATAAATGAACAAAATCAGTGTAGACACTGAAGGCCGATAGTGGACTGCCTTGAAATAGTGCTGTCAACAATAATTGCAGCATTCAAGATGATTGTCAATACCTTCAAATTCTTCATAATGTTAACTTGCTGAAGTAGTGAAACCATTTCACTTTCACTCCTGCACATTTCTGGCAGCACCAATCTGAATTCTTGAAACTTCAGTGAGCAAACTAGTTCTGAATTGTCTGTTTACGTCTTGCTAAAAGTCAATGACAAAAATCACTGCTTTTTGATCACAAACATGTAAGTGATGGTATTTTTTAAACTGTTTTCTCTAGGTACAATGTAGTGTCTTACAACCATTAGACCATAAAACAGAGGAGCAGAATTAGACCATTCAGCTCATCGAGTCTGCTCCTCCATTCCATAAGAATATAGAACATAGAATAGTACAGCACATTACAGGCCCTTCGGCCCACAATGTTGTGCCGACCTTCAAACCCAGCCTCCCATATAACCCCCCACCTTAAATTCCTCCATATACCTGTCTAGTAGTCTCTTAAACTTCACTAGTGTATCTGCCTCCACCACTGACTCAGGCAGTGCATTTCATGCACCAACCACTCTCTGAGTGACAAACCTTCCTCTAATATCCCCCTTGAACTTCCCTCCCCTTACCTTAAAGCCATGTCCTCTTGTACTGAGCAGTGGTGCCCTGGGGAAGAGGCGCTGGCTGTCCACTCTGTCTATTCCTCTTAATATCTTGTATACCTCTATCATGTCTCCTCTCATCCTCCTTCTCTCCAAAGAGTAAAGCCCTAGCTCCCTTAATCTCTGATCATAATCCATACCCTCTAAACCAGGCAACATCCTGGTAAATCTCCTCTGTACCCTTTCCAATGCTTCCACATCCTTTCTATAGTGAGGCAACCAGAACTGGACACAGTACTCTAAGTGTGGCCTAACTAGATTTTTATACAGCTGCATCATTACATCGTGACTCTTAAACTCTATCCCTCGACTTATGAAAGCTAACACCCCATAAGCTTTCTTAACTACCCTATCTACCTGTGAGGCAACTTTCAGGGATTTGTGGACATGTAACCCTAGATTCCTCTGCTCCTCCACACTACCAAGTATCTTGCCATTTACTTTGTACTCTGCTTTGGAGTTTGTCCTTCCAAGGTGTACCACCTCACACTTCGCTGGGTTGAACTCCATCTTCCACTTCTCAGCCCACTTCTGCATCCTATCAATGTCTCTCTGCAATCTTCGACAATCCTCTACACTATCTACAACACCACCAACCTTTGTGCCGTCTACAAACTTGCCAATCCACCCTTCTACCCCCACATCCAGGTCATTAATAAAAATCACAAAAAGTAGAGGTCCCAGAACAGATCCTTGTGGGACACCACTAGTCACAACCCTCCAATCTGAATGTACTCCCTCCACCATGACCCTCTGCCTTCTGCAGGCAAGCCAATTCTGAATCCACCTGGCCAAACTTCCCTGGATCCCATGCCTTCTGACTTTCTGAATAAGCCTACCATGTGGAACTTTATCAAATGCCTTACTAAAATCCATGTAGATCACATCCACTGCACTACCCACATCTATATGCCTGGTTACCTCCTCAAATAACTCTATCAGGCTTGTTAGGCATGATCTGCCCTTCACAAAGCCATGCTGACTGTCCCTGATCAGACCATGATTCTCTAAATACCCATAGATCCTATCTCTAAGAATCTTTTCCAACAGCTTTCCCACCTCAGACATAAGGTTCACTGGTCTATAATTACCTGGACTATCCCTACTACCTTTTTTGAACAAGGGGACAACATTCGCCTCCCTCCAATCCTCTGGTACCATTCCCATGGACAATGAGGACATAAAGATCCTAGCCAGAGGTTCAGCAATCTCTTCCCTTGCCTCGTAGAGCAGCCTGGGGAATATTCCATCAGGCCCTGGGGACTTATCCGTCCTAATGTATTTTAACAACTCCAACACCTCCTTTCCCTTAATATTAACATGCTCCAGAACATCAACCTCACTGATTTTGTCCTCACCGTCATCAAGTTCCCTCTCAGTGGTGAATACCGAAGAGAAGTATTCATTGAGGACCTCGCTCACTTCCACAGCCTCCAGGCACATCTTCCCACTTTTATCTCTAATCGGTCCTACCTTCACTTCTGTTATCCTTTTGTTCTTCACATAATTGAAGAGTGCTTTGGGGTTTTCCTTTACCCTACTCGCCAAGGCCTTCTCATGCCCCCTTCTTGCTCTTCTCAGCTCCTTCTTAAGCTCCTTTCTTGCTACCCTATATTCCTCAATAGACCCATCTGATCCTTGCTTCCTAAACCTCATGTATGCTGCTTTCTTCCACCTGACTAGATTTTCCACTTCACTTGTCACCCATGGTTCCTTCACCCTACCATTCTTTATCTTCCTCACCGGGACAAATTTATCCCTGACATACTGCAAGATATCCCTAAACATCAACAACATGTCCATAGTACATTTCCCTTCAAAAACATCATCCCAATTCACACCCGCAAGTTCTAGCCTTATAGCCTCATAATTTGCCCTTCCCCAATTAAAAATTTTCCTGTCCTCTCTGATTCTATCCTTTTCCATGATAATGCTAAAGGTCAGGGAGCAATGATCACTGTCCCCCAGATGCTCACCCGCTGACAGATCTGTGACCTGACCCGGTTCGTTACCTAATACTAGATCTAGTATGGCATTCCCCTTAGTTGGCCTGTCAATATACCGTGACAGGAATCCATTCTGGACACACTTAACAAACTCTGCCCCATCTAAACCCTTGGAACTAATCAAGTGCCAATCAATATTAGGGAAGTTAAAGTCACCCATAATAACAACCCTGTTATTTTTGCACCTTTCCAAAATCTTCCTCCCAATCTGCTCCTTGGTATCTCTGCTGCTACCAGGGGGCCTATAGAATACCCCCAGTAGAGTAACTGCTCCCTTCCTGTTCCTGACTTCCACCCATACTGACTCAAAAGAGGATCCTGCTACATTACCCACCCTTTCTGCAGCTATAATAGTATCCCTGACCAGTAATGCACCAATAATAGTATCCTCCTCCCCTTTTCCCCTCCTCTCTATCCCTTTTAAAGCACTGAAATCCAGAAATATTGAGAATCCATTTCTGCCCTCGTGCCAGCCAAGTCTCCGTAATGGCCACTACATCATAATTCCATGTATGTATCCAAGCTCTCAGTTCATCACCTTTGTTCCTGATGCTTCTTGCATTGAAGTTCACGCACTTTAGCCCTTCTACCTTATTACCTTTACACCCTTTATTCTGCTTCTCTTTCCTCAAAGCCTCTCTATTTATTGGATCTGGCTTTACTCCATGCACTTCTTTCACTGCTCTATCGCTCCGGGTCCCATCCCCCTTGCAAATTGTTTTAAGCCTACCCGAACCACGCTAGCAAACCTACCTGCAAGGATATTGCTCCCCCTCGAGTTCAGGTGCAATCCATCCAATCTGTACAGGTCCCACCTTCCGCAGAAGAGATCCCAATGATCCTAAAATCTAAAACCCTGCCCCCGCACCAACTCCTCAGCCACGCATTCAACTGCCATCTCCTCCAATTCTTACCATCACTATCACATAGTGGCTGATCTTGGATCCCACTGAACCCCATTCACCTGGCTTCTCACCTTATCCTTTGATGCCCTGATCGATCATGAAATGATCAAATTCCGCCTTAAATATACCCACAGACTTAGCCTCCACAGCAGTTTGTAGCAGAGCATTCCACAAAATCACTACTCTCTGGTTAAACTGATTCCTCCTTACCTCCATTCTAAAAGGTTGCCCCTCAATTTTGAGGTTGTGCCCTCTAGTTCTGGATACCCTCACCATATGAAACATCCTCTCCACATCCACCCTATCTAGTCCTTTCAACATTTAGAAGGTTTCAATGAGATCCCTCCACATTCTTCTAAATTCTAGTCAGTTCAGGCCCAAAGCTGCCAAACGCTTCTCATATGTTAACCCCTTCATTACCAGAATCATTCTCATATACCTCCTCTGGACTCTCTACAATGACAATACATCCTTTCTGAGATATGGGGCCCAAAACTGTTGACAATACACTAAGTGCAGCCTGACTAGTGTTGTATAAAACCTCAGCAATATCTCCTCGCTTTTATATTCTATTCCCCTTGAAATAAATGCCGCCATTGCACTTGTCTTCTTTACCACAGACTCCATCTGTAAATTAACCTTCTGGGAGTCTTGCATGAGGTCTCCTAAGTCCCTCTGCACCTCTGATGTTTGAACCTTCTCCCCATTTAGATAATAGTCCGCACTGTTATTCCTTTTATCAAAATGTATTATCATATATTTAATCAACACTCTATTCCATCTGCTGCTTTTTTGCCCATTCTTCCAATTTGTCTAAGCCACACAATGTGCATGTGACTGACACTAGTTAGAAAGTGTTTGACAACAGTCTCCTGCTTCAACTAAGCGACATAGCATCCCAAATAAACAAAGGGAATCCTGGCTATTTTCTCAATTTGTTTTTTGTTCTTTAAGAGTTACCTCAAGTAAGTGGCTGTTCCAATTAATTAATGGCCCAATTAACCAAAATGCATTGTATCTGGTGACATATATGTACTTTTATAATAATTTTACTTTAAACTTTGAAAGAAATGCACCACTGTAGGCACTTAAAGTTAAGGAGATAGGGGCAGATAGTGGGAATGAACTGCATTTATTAAGTCAGCATGGACAGGCTTGCCAGTGGTGGATTAGTTGAAGTGTTGGTATTCTGATGCAGTGAATTTGTGACATCCTAACAAACAAAGGAATCAGAACATATTAGAGAAGGAAAAATAAAAGTAGCAAGCAAAATATCTATTCTAATACTCCACCGGGGAAACACTGAAATATTGTTTTACGCTGCTAACTTGCTAGAATGTGGAATGCACCATGTGAAAAGGTGCTGGAAGCAAGCTCAGTGACAGTTTTCAAAGTGGAATTGCACGAAGAGCAGAAAGTGAAAGGACCAAATGGAAAGCTCTTTCAAACTGTTGGTACGATGAGATGAATGGCCTGGAAACTGCAGCAAGGCAAAAAGTTAAAATGGTGTGCTGACAGAAGAGAGTGCAGACACTGTACAGTCTCAAGCTGAACTAAACCTTGAGAGCTGGACTTCCCTTTGTACAACCTTCGCTGAGTATGCAAGTTCAGCAAGACAAGGGTTAAAATGATAAGCTGACTGAGAAATGGAGCAGACGTGGCACAGACGTAGTGCAGACATTCAGGCTGAGCACAGCCCTTGAAAGCCTAACTCTCCTTTGCTCACTGCTCCGTTCAAGCTGAGGAACTAACTTTACCAACACAAGATAAAGATGCAAATGAAGGTTTCTAGGGGAACACTTATTATTGGACAGTTATTTTACTAATTCAAAAACATTATTGGCCTTTAACACATAGATTTAATTGGTTATTAATACCTAAAATGTGTATTATGATTGGTCCTTAAATATGCACATGATGGGATTCAGACATGCACGAAGTTTCCATTGGATCAACATTTGTATCCAGCTATTCAATTTCTGTATCAAAATGAAATTTCATTGTTGAAATTTTAGAAAGTTTAGTGACAGGGGCCAGGCTGTTTTCTTAGTGTACAAGCAAATAAAGTGTGATTAAGGAACAAGTGCAAGCTTTCACTCAAACTAAATATATATAGTTGATTCCGCTTATTTTGGCCTAATTAAGTGACTCTCCAAATTAGCTGAAATTCCATGGAACTAGCTAAAGAGGTATAGAAAAGACAAACTACCCTTTAGCTGAGTGACAAATTGTGTACTTAAATGAAATACAGAACAAATTAGAACACTACAGCACTATAAAACTGTGTATTAGTTCCTAATAGTTATCCAGTGTATGCTGCTGTATTATTTTGATCAAATGTAAATAACAAAATCAGCGCAGACATATAATGTAGATAATGGACTGTCTTCATATAATGCTTTCGATGAATGCATCCTCCAAATCTTTGTTTTCATTGTAACATTCAAGATGGTTGTTGACACCTTCAAATTCTTCGTAGTGCCTGACTTGTTGAAGTAGTGAAATTAATTTTCACTCCCAGCCATTCCTGGCACCTTCAGTCTTGAAACCACAATGAGAGAAAACAGCTCCAAATTGTCTTACTGCTTATTATCCCTAACTATCAGTGACAAAAATCACTACATTTTGGCCACTAACACTATTTAAAAACTGTTCTCGCTAAACATGAGGAGTGTCTAATGGGCATGGAAGTGCATGTGACTGATGCTAGTCAGAAAGTTCTTGGCAGCAGTCTCCTGTCCCAAAAAATAGCCAAAGAGAATCCCATCAATTTTCTCGTATTGCTTTTGTTTTTTTAAGTGTTTTTGCAAATAAATAGCTACCCCAATTAACCAATGGCTGATTAATGCAATCCACTGCTATTTTAACTTTGAGCAACTTTCTTAGGAGAACTTCTAAAGCATTTGCTCAAGTACTTAATGGTCCCGAATATGATGTAAAATAATACAGTTCCTTTCTAGTTCAATACAAAAATATGACCAAATAATTTGCCAAAGTCTGGGCTTTACTGGCATACTTAAAAATAAATACTGTCTAATCTACCACTTAATTTTTCTATTGGAAGTGATTCATAAACAAATATACTTCTGTGGCAACCTCAGTTTTTGGCAGTATCAAATCAATGCAAATTTCCAGCCATCTCATGGACAAAACCTAATAGACACATTAGTTTTAAAGTTTTATCTTACAAAATGCTGAATATTTTCACCTTAATTCCCCATTACACTGTGGGTAGAAAAATATGAATAGTGTTGCTAGTAATGACATGAGGAGTTCAAATGTGTGAGTGTAATTCCACACAGAACCAGGAGATGGGAGCATTCCTTTATAGACCAGCAGCAGCTAATGCGGGTAGACCTGGTTGAAAGGAGGACAGGACTGGCAATTCAAACATTCCACAATCATCAGGAATAGCATAGAGGGAATGTAGCTGAGGGGGTGATTTCAATACTGATTAAGGAATATCAGTACTGTCGCAATGAGGACAGATAGCTGAGAAGGTCCTTCAAATCAGACAAGATGAACAGAACTTTGGAGCTTAAAGGATGCAATCTCTTTGCTGAGGATGTAAGACAGTCAGCAGAAGATAGATGAACAGATATATAGACAAATCATAGAGGGAGTTAAGAATAATATGTCAAAGTAGTAGGGGATTTAATCTTCTTCAATATTAACTGGGATCACCTTAGAGTGAACAGCATAGGGGTGGTAGTACAAAGGTAATGCTACTTAAGACATACAGATTTTGAATCAGTGTCAATTGCAATCAGAATAATTCATTGCGAACCTGTTTGGGTTTTCGTTGGTTGCACAATGCGTCAGCTGTACTCACCTGTACATGAGCGGGTTTCCAGTGTCTGCTCAGGGCACAGGTGTTCGTTTTCCATAGCTTGGATGATCACTGCCTTAGTCCGTACTTGTACTCCACCGTGACCAAGATCTTGGTTATTCACACAGGTTAGCTGACAAGAACTCCACACAGACCATTCTGTGAGGTAACAGTCACCTGTTGAAATTAAGTGAAGAGTATTAGTTTAGAAATTCAATTACATTGTAACAATTATATTAGTGCTACGCAACTGTTTCTTTTCCCCAAGTGAAATATGAGAACAGCTATTTCTGAGCTGTTTTGCATGATCTAGATGTCATCTGGGAACTGGTCACTTGCTGGATCAGCTGGATACTGGATCAGTATTGTAAGAAAATTAGTTGACGTGACTCCAGCAATAACTGCTGTCTTCTCGTTACACAGTGTCTACCTTGGACCACACGACAACAAATTCCTGGCTTATATCATCCACACACCAATCACATTCCCTGAACAGACAGGCTCTGACCAGCTGAACCCCTGATTTTTCAATGGCCTCAGTGCTCTCTATTTCTGTTCACCATCAGTTCACCCAGCCCTGCCCAGGTGTCCATCTTAACTGTTTACCTGGCCCACATTACCAACCTCCATCCTGAACTTAGTTGCAATAATCAGCTCTCCCCAGCCCAACATCCTCCCCCCCCCACCACCTTGAAATCAGCCTTTGCCTGCCAGCCTTCTTTCCCCACAACTCCACCAGATCCAGCCTCAAACCCAGATGCAAACCTTCCTACATCTCTTCTGCTGTGACGACAAAATAAAGCAGGCATGCTAGCAGTCTATGCACCAAAGCTAACCTTATGTATTTATATTTATTCTGTTCTTTATGCTTATCGTGTTTTTTATATGCTGCCCCAGATCTTGAGCAAGGATCATTTTGTTCTCTTTTACATTTGTGTACCAAAGAATGACAAGAAACAATTTTGATTCTTGACATGTGGAAGTGTGTGGTGGTTAGCCAGAATTGAATTGATTGTTGGCAAGCTGTGAAATAAACTGTACAGATTACCAGTACACTACAATACCAAGGGGTGTGTAGTACTTTTGTCCTGTCAAAATTTCCATTCAATATTTCACGCCTTGTTGCAACATTCCTGCTGTGAGAACCATCTGACTCCCTCAAACTCAGGCAACATCCATATTGTTGCAGGAATCCTGGCTTGTGCCACAATGACTCAAAAGCAGAAAGTGGGTTAGGATTGATACGGAAATGGAATGATGGATGGGATTCCAGATTCCACTGCAAGGAGGCCATCCGTTAATATATGAATGCAAAGTATTTAATTTATTCTGGAAATTTTGTATAAAAGTAAGTTGTATCAAAGAAACAAAGTGAATTGTATCATAATCAGTACTTTGTGGATATACATTGCTATGAAATTTATCAAGTCAATGATTTGAATATAGTTCGCATCATCTAAGATTAATTTTATTGAGTTTGGGGAAATACATTTGTAAAAGGCACAGAAGTTCAATTCTATTAAGTAGGAATGCTATAATTGTATTCCTGAGCATGCTCTTCTAAAGATAGACTATAATGTCCACCTACTGTCTTAATAAAACACTTAGAACATCTGAGGAAGATACATACACAAAATGCTGGAAGAACTTAGCGGGTCAGGCAGCATCTATGGAAATGAATAAAAGTTTGACATTTCGGCCATGACCCTTCTTCAGGAATGAAAAGAAAGGGGCAGATGTCCGAATAAAAATGTGGGGGAAAGGGAAAGGGGGTAGCTCAAAGGTTAAGTCAGGTGGGTTGCAAAGGTAAAGGGCTGGAGAAGAAACAAACTGATAGGAGAAGGGAGTAGACCGTAGAAGAAAGAGAAGGAGGAGGGGACTGAGGGGGAGTGATAGGTAGGTGAGCAGCGGTAAGAGACCAGAGTGGGAAATAGAAGAAGAGTGAAGGGGAAGGGTTGAGAAAACTTTTTTTTTTAACCAGAAGGAGAAATTGATATTCATGCCATCAGATTGAAGGCTATCCAAATGGAATATAAGGTGTTGGTCCTCCATTCTGAGGGTGGCCTCATTGTAGCATCAGAGGAAGCCATGGACTGACATGTCAGAATGGGAATGGGAATTAAAATGTTTGGCCGCTAGGAAGTTCTGCTTTTGGCGGGTGGAGCGGAGGAGCTTGATGAAGCAGTCCTCAATTTATGACGGGATTCATCAATGTAGAGGAGGCCGTGAAGTGAAGCAGGTGAAGTGTTGCCTCACCTGGAAGGACTGTTTGGGACCGGAGGTGAAGGAGGACGTGAATGGGCAGGTGTAGCACTTATACCACATGCAGGGATAAGCGTCAGGAGAGAGGTTAGTGGGGAGGGATGAATGGACAAGGAAATCACGGAGGGAGTGATACCTGAGGAAAGCAGAGTGAGGGAGGGAGGTAATGATGTGTTTGGTGGTAGGATCTCTTTGGATGTGGCAGAATTTGCAGAGGCTGGTGGGGTGGTAGGTGAGGACAAGAGGAACTGTATCACTGTTAGGGCAGCAGGAAGATGGGGTGAGTGCAGATGGTCAGGAAATGGAGGAGATGCGGGTAAGGGCAGCATCAATGTTGGAGGAAGGGAAACCCCGTTCCTTGATGGAGGAGGACATCTCTGATATCCTGGAAAGGAAAGTTGCATCCTGGGAGCAGGTGTGGCAGAAGTGAAGAAACTGAGAAAAGGAAATACTGGTTTTACAGGAGACACCGTGGGAAGAGGTATAGTAGGGATAACTGTGGGAGTCAGTAGCATTATAAAAGATGTTGGTTGACAGCTTGTCTCCAGAGATGGAGACAGAGAGATTGAGAAAGGTGCCAGAAATTAACCAAGTGAATTTAAGGATAGGGTGGAAATTAGAGGCAAAGTTGACGAAATTGACAAGCTCAGCGTAGCTGCATGAAGTAGGCACCAAAGCAGTCGCCAGTGTAGCAGACAGGAAGATGAACACCTAAACTCAAAAGTATGACAAACTAGAATTCAAAACTGCTCCTGCCTTCCTTCCTAAAGAGTGATATATTGTGCCAACCTTACAGGCTATGATCGAAACTACCTGGCTGGGTGTGATTTACAGACAACCCTTCATTTTGTCCTCAGACCCTGAACTGGGCCTGTTGGCAGTACCTGCATTTAGGGAAAAGCAGAATTCATAAGTATTAAGTACAGTAGCCATTAGTTCAAGTTCAAATCAAATTTATTATCGAAGTATATTTGTGCCACCATGTGCTCTGAGATTAATTTTCTTGCAGGCATTCACAGTAAATACAAAGCAACACAATGGAATCAGTGAAAAACTGCACACAAAGATGGACAAATAACTAATGTGCAAAAGACAATAAACTGTGCAAATACAAAAAGAAAAAAACCAAACAAAATGGTAAAAATAAATAAATAAATAATAAATATGAAGAAAATTAGATGAAAAGTCCTTGAGAGTCCATAGGTAGTGGGAACTGTTCAATACAGTCAACCCTCCTTATCCACGAGGGATTGGTTCCGGGACCCCTCGCGGATACCAAAATTCGCGGATGCTCAAGTCCCTTATTCAACCTGTCTCAATGCGGTGGAGCTTAGGACCCAGCGGAACCCCAGACCTTATTTAACCTGGCTCAGTGCAGTGGTCATTAGGACCCAGCAACAGAGATCTGAATCTGCAGTGTTTCTGTTCATGAAAATAATCACGATTGAAAATAAATTGGAAATAATAAAGCGATTGGAAAGAGGTGAAATGCCATCAGTCATTGGAAAAGTGTTAGGCTACGTCAGTCAACAATCGGAACAATTTTAAAAGATAAATTGAGAAAGGCTCTGCCCCGATGAAAGCTACAATTATTACTGAGCAACGCAGTGGTTTAATTATCGGGTTTTGGGTTTTTGATCCTCCACGTCAACCTGGCACGGTGGAGAGCGCACTCAGGAGCAGTCTGTCACTGGATTGAACTTGGGAACTTCTGTTCCCGAGCCCAGCGCTGAAACATACGTTCTTAAGTGTTTTATATGCATAGAAAGGTAAAATATATACTGTATACTAAGACAAACGTTTGACTAACTGATGCTAATTAATACTGGATGTTCCTGTTCCGACTTACTTAGTAAGAGAACTTCCTATTTTTTTCGATCCTGATCCATGATAACCCATGCACATCCTCCCGTATACTTTAAATCATCTCTAGATTACTTATAATACCTAATACAATGTAAATGCTATGTAAAATAGTTGTTATACTGCATTGTTTAGGGAATAATGACAAGAAAAAAAGTCTGTACATGCTCGAACAACAAGAGCTGGAAGAGCACTTCTGGGTTTTCGCGATTCACGGTCGGTTGAATTCACGCATGCGGAATTCGTGGATAAGGAGGGCTGACTGTATTGAGGTGAGTGAAGTTATCCCACTGGTTCAAAAACCTGATAGTTGATGGGTAATAGCTGTTCTTGAATGTCTTAAAAGACCCTGTTGTATCTGCCTCCACCACCACCGCTGGCAGCCCATTTACATGATATGATTTGGTAACTGGATAATCTATATGTATTCACTAAATCTACAGATAACAGTTGGTTAATTAGCCTGCTTCAAAAGAGGCATTAGACATCTTCAGCTAATAGGTTTAACACCTTTACAACAGAGATCAAGGGAAGTTCCAGACTGCCTATTTTGCAATATAGCATGTCAAACAAACTAGGCCAGAGGCACATTTATTTTAACAATCTATATTTGAGGTATTTGTGCACCTAAAGAGTCAGCCTTCACAATACTGTGATAAAAGAAGTATATTTTAAATATCCAGGATATGTCCTCATAGGTTTTCAGAATATTGATATGAATTACTGTATATTCCGGAGTATAACCGGACCTGGAGTATAAGCCGACCCCCATTTTCAAGGTTAAAAAAGTGCCTTTTTCATGTTACCTTTGTATAAGCCGACCCTTTTTGTAGAGATTTTTGATTTAGCCAGAAAAGATCACAAGATCTCACATGCCGGTACTCAGCTTTGCCGGATCCGGACCCTGGAAAGTTTGTGAACCTGTACCTGCTAAGAAAACAGGCCTACACTTTGTAGAGCATTATAGGTGAATTCTTAATAAATAAATCAGGGAGGGAAATTTTGGATTAGGTTTCCAATGGAAAAGAATCCTCTGAAATGTAACCCCCGTGAAACCATTTAGTGCCCATCACAATCTCGTTAAAACATAACACGGGGTGGCGGGATCAGTATGTGCACTCAGTATGTACCGTGTACAAAAGATTAAAACAAATGTGATATGATGCTGACTTCAAGCTGAAGGTTGTTGATTTTGCTAAAGGAACAAATAATTTTGCAGCTGCTAAGAAGTTTAGTATAAACGAGAGAGAGAGTGAGAGAGTGGAGAAAGGCAGAGGACATGCTGAGGGAAATACCAAAGACAAAATGTGCAAACTGTGGGAAAACATGCCAGTGGCCAGAACTGGAAGAAAAAGTTTTAGAGTGGGTGAATCACCAGCGATCGTCCGGATACATTGTTACCAGAGAAATGATTTGAGTTCAAGCGTTGAAATGGGACGAAAAACACCGTGAGGTCAGTGAAAATTTCAAAGCTATGCGAAGTTGGTGCACCCGATTTATGAATAGACGTGATCTTCTGTTGAGACAAAAAACAAAGATTGCTCAGAACATTCCCGTGGGGTGTTGTTTACATTCAAGAACGCTGCTGGATGGACAAAGCCGGTTGCCTGAAGTGGGTTAAAGAAGTATGGCGTCGACGTCCCGAAGGTTTCAGGAAGGAAAAGTCGATACTTGTCCGGGACATGTTCAAAGCGCACTTGTCAGGTGAGACAAAAACAGCATTGAAAGCTGAAAATATGGACATTGCAGTCATCCCCGGTGGTTTGCTCCAGCCACGAGATGTGAGTTTAAACAAACCAAAGAATTCATGCGTCGACAGTGGAACCAATTTGACTCAAAAACAGCCAATAAATACGACCTGTCTTCCATGTATTTGTTTTTCAACAGTTGGCACCCTCTGTATAAGTTGACCCCCTAATTTTAGGACCAAAATTTAGGGCCAAATTCTCGGCTTATACACTGGAATTTACGGTACAATATTTTAATGCATTTGATGGTCTAGTCAGTTAAGATAAACCCCCAATGTAAATATGGCAGGGGTGGTGAACCTTTTACATTCCATGTGTCAGTTTTTTCATGCACGAGTTCAGATGCACCATACAACTCTTGAACCCCCATTCAATTCTTGTTAAAATATGTTAATATAGAACTCGAGCGTGAAAAGATCGCCTCTGAACTCGTGCATGAAAAAAATTGACGTATGGAATGTAAAAGATTGGCCACCCCTGAAATATGTGATTCAATGGAACCACTGCTCCATGTCTATCATACAAGTGTGACCCTTCAAATTGCATTCAATCACCTGCTGTTAATCTTTGTGCTTAAAAGTATAAAAAAAGTCAATATATACTGAGTTCAGAGAGAGTCTATACAAGAGCATCCCACTTGTGTGTACCCAGCTCCAGTCTCTACTTGGCCAATACAAAGTTATAGTACTTGCCCCTTGCAATAACCATATTGTTGTTGCCCTGCCCACTTGCAAATCCATGTCCTAGATGGGCTGATCTCCTGCATCATTCAAATATGCATCAAGACAGAGCAAGATCTAAATGGCAAGTAGGTTTTGGGCATCAAACCATGAGGTACCATCCCTGAAATGCATCACCGAGCTTTGACAGTTTGCCAGCTTTTATACATTGATCAATGATTCAGAATAGGCTGATTTGACTCGAAGTAGTAAACTATTGTTAAAAAACACAAATAAATTTATTTAATGGGATATTAAATCGCTAACAAATAATTGAATATTAAAATAAGCTAAGAACTTAGCTTTCTCTCCAGGACTGTCAACTCGATTTAAATGAATATGGTCTTCACTTGTATGTCAGACCCTGACAGAATGAAGAGGACTGGATATGAGGTACATCCAAACCCTCTCTTCAGGATGTCACTGTCCTTCTCTTGGGCTCTAAGGTAAGTCCAGAAATCTGACCTCCACCAGTTGGGACACTTTTTTTCTTTTCATCTCACCTGACTGGAAGTACTGAGGTGTGAATGGATGGTAGCCTGTGGTGCCCTTTGCAGCTGATCACTATCAGTCAACACCATTTGGGCCACTATAATAACTCTCATAAAGACTGACACCCAACATCAAGAAATTATGCTTTTCGTCAAAATTGTGGATGTTTAACTTTCACAGTCCAATGTCGTTTAAGCCCCATCTTATATCCAATGGAAAACAATGGCCTATGTTTACTAGTTATACTTATATCAATTAATTCTACAGTTTACAAGCAATGCAACATCCACACAGAAAATAGCACAAATATGCATTTCAAATGTAGGATTATCTATAAATAATAAATATTACACTTTGATCCTGCTGACAAGCTGTGTGATGTACTCTGAAGAGACATTAAAAAATAATGCATTGCACATTCATTCAGAAACAAGTGAGACCATAGGAGCTGAATTGGGCCATTTGGCCCTTTGAGTCTGTTCTGCAATTTCATCCTTGCTGATTCTTTTCCCTCTCAGACCCAATCTCCTCCCTTCTCCCCATATTCCTTTATGCCGTGACTAATCAAGAATCTATCAACTTCCTTCTTAAATATACTCAATGACTTGGGCTCCACAGCCACTTGTGGCAACAAATTCCACATATTCACCACTCTCCGGCTAAATCATTGAAACTGTTAGCATATCTCCGATTAACTTTAGAGTAGTTTCTATTCCCAGTATCAATACTGAAAATTGAAATTAGGCTGCCAGTCATTTACCTCATATGTGCCTACCTTCCCTTCAGCAAGATTTGAAAAAATCAGCTCTTCATTGTTTATTTAATATGGTTCTCTATTCAAATAAAGGATGGCCTATATACAACTCGAGAATTGTTTATAACTTCACTACTAAGTGTTTAATATTCCTCATTAATGTCTGAATACACATTTAAATTGATATTTATTAAGTTTATGTATCTATGTGACAAACTATTATAGAAATAAATAAGTTTATGATTAATTTAATAAAATATAGTTGACCAAATTTTAATATAAATAAACTGCTGGAGTGACTCAGTACATCAACCAGGATCCGTGGAGACCATTTTGGGTTGAGACCCTGCTCCAGATCCTTTATTATTGCAAATGAGTCACAAGAGACTGCAGATACTGGAACGTGGAGCAAAAATTCAAATGCTGGAAGAACTTCGTGGTCAAGCAGCATCCGTGGAGGCATCAGGATGGTTGACATTTTGGGTCAGGGCTGAGCCACTGATTACTTCCAGCAGATTAATTTCTGTTTAGCGTAAATGAATTAGTCAGCGAATTAAAAATAGCACAGAAAAAATTAACGTCCCAAACAGGTTCCAGTATCATTGACATTTTGTGATATTGTACAAACTTTCTAACTGAAGTACTTAACCTTTTATAATCAGGAATAAAAGAATATACACACACTGGCCTCTTTATTAGGTACCTGGTGAACCTGCTGTGATTTTCTGCTGCCGTAGCCCATCCACTTCAAGGTTCCACATATTGAAAATTCAGAGAGGCTTTTCGGCACACCATTGTTGCAACACACCATTCTGTCGGGTTCAACCACCAGTCTGGCTGTTCTCCTCTGACCTCTCTCATTAACAAGGTGCTTCCGCCTACAGAACTGATGCTACTTACTGGATTTTTTTTTTTTTGCTCCATTTTCTGTAAATATTAGACAATGTTGTGGATGTAAATCCCGGGAGATCAGCAGCTTCTGAGATTCTCAAACCACCCTGTCTGGCAACAACAATCATCTCATGGTCAAAATCACTTAGATCACAATTCTTCCCCATTCTGACATTTGGTCTGAACAGAACTGAACCCTTGACCATGTCTGCTTGCTTTTATGTATTGAGTTGCTGCCATATCATTGGTTAGTTAGATATTTGCATGAACAAGTAGGGGAATGATCTACCTAATAAAGTGGTGACTGAGTATATTCAATTATGGATATATGAATTACAGTATATCCCAAAATGTGATCATTATGGTCTATCAGGTCCTCTCTAACAAGACCAAACAACTGTTCTACATTCAGTTGCTACAGCAGAATTAAGAAGCTGCCCTCCCAATAGATTTGAGAATTTTGGGCATTCAGTATAAAACAGTGAGTTCAAACTCTTTAAATACACTTGCAGCGAATTAACCTTTGAACCAGGGATTCAAGTTCTGAAATTTACTTGTATGCAGATATGCTCTCTTTACTTTTCAGCAGCATCATTTCTGTCAGGGGTTGAAAAATAGTCCTAGAGGCTCCAGTACCTGGACATGGGACAGCACAGGATGCCTGCAGAACAATCTGTTTGTCTCCGTTCACCACAGGCTCCAGGTCAGCACATAATTCGTCATCAACCAACTTGCCAGAATCGCCACTGGTTCCATCAAACACAACGCATGACATGTTTCGATACTTCATCCCACTTCCACACTGGGCATCCTTTAGTAAGATAAAGAAGTAATTGTGATTACACTGAAAATCAATGTTACAGCCTTGAATATTCATTATAGAAGTTGCTTTAAAGTAAAGGTAAAGCACTTGTAGTTGTCAAGCATGCTGGTGACATAAATATTACCTGACAAAACTCTTAAAAGTTCAGAGGAGCTGAGAATCTTAAGAGCACAGGCACACTAATCTATTAGAGTGCAAGTTGATAATAAAATTAAGAAAAGCACATCTTTGGTTTAATAAGTAAAAAGAAATTCTACAAAAAAAAAACCAAAATGTTTACAATGCACAGCGCTAAAGAGGCCACAGTGTGACTTTCTTTGGTTGTTTTATCTTTGGAAAGATGGAGAAGCACTGGAAGGTGTACAATAGATACATAATAAGGTGATTTTTAAAATAGACTTTACATCTATGGAGAACAAAGGTTAAGAGTACTTTGGTGTTCAAAATTATTTGTGGTTCATTTAAGTTAGAAACCAGAAAAATAAAAATACAGCATCATGATTTGGGTACATTAATTTAAGATTTGAATTTCAAGAAACAAACTGTCCGAGATGATGGTGCTATTTTAACCCCTTATGTTTCTTAAGAAAGAAGCTGCCAAATGTTTGAAAAATAAAGAGATCCTTGGACATGAGTGGAAATTAAATGAAAATTTCTTCGATCTGATCTAAAATTCTTCATGATATTTATGAAATTTATCCATAGCTACTGGAGTGCTCCACGGAACAGCACGTGCACCAGTCCGTTCCTTCCCCCGTCATGTCCTGAAATTACAGGTAGAATAATCCAATGGGAATTCTTTGTTGCATTATAGTGGGGAGGTAGTTAAGTGGCTCCTCAGTATGAGGCACATCTGCCTTCAGATTACCCAGATTGTCAGGGTCAGGAGAACTACTGGGCAATTATAGATACCCTTGAGTCTTTTCTGTCAGCTTACAAAGATTGTATTAGAATTGCATCCAAGATTTATGTACTTAAATTTCTATGGTAGACTTTGAACCTGGACCTTCTGCCCTTGAATTGATGGAAGCACAGAATGAACCTTGGCTGACACCTTAGTGGTTTTGAAAATATTGGGGAGGTAAATACTTTCTGTTGCTACACTGTTTCGTTAGGAATGGATCTTTGAAGCATGCTCTGTGAACGTAGGCTCCTTCTGATTTCTGGAAGTGACTAGCTGCTATTTCAAATATTCTGTGTCTCTCTGACTCCTACATTGAGCACCATTCATTGCACAGCAACTCCATCACTGAGCACTTGCCCATCTTAATGCACAGAACTGTTTCACTACACAGATCATTTATTAGTAGTATAATTTATTACTCACAGCTGTCATTATTGCAGCAAATAAGCTGCATCAATCATGTCCTGAAAAAGTGAACACCTTTCAGATAAGTTAAATGAGCAAAAAAAACATTTAAGCTAACATAAGTCAAATATGAAGTGTTAGAAAGAATAGCATTTATCAAAGTTTACTCAATTAATCTTGTTTAGATTTATGGTTTTTGTGAAACTGTGAAATAAATGGGATTTAAAGGCTTTCTACAGTGGTGATCAGATTACAATAAAGCAAACTTTTGAAAAGCTGGAGGCACTGCTTGAGCTACTGAAGCAAACCACAGTATAAAGGGGTGATATGGCTCACACATCTCAGCAGGGTAACTGTCTTCCTCCGCCCAACTGTTAATTCTCAGAGACATACCCTCAGTCTATTTTTTCATCCTTTACCTCCTTATCTGAGGTTGCAGATCCACTCTGGCAGCTCTCTGGTCCCATATAATTTAACACTCAAACTTTAAAGAAGGGAGAAGCAAGAAATTGCAGAGTGAAAAATAATAGCTTTAGAAAGCAGAAAAATCAAATCAAAGAGTGACCATAAAACCATCTGTAACAACTACAAAGAAAAGACAGATTATTCCAATTTTGTACAATCATCACAAAAATGATGGCTGTGCTAATCTGAGAACAGGAGCAATTATTTGGTTTATTTATCCTGGAAATCACTGAATGAAGTTGCTTCTACTGTTAGCATACAGAACAGAGTGTGGTTAATATACCTCCACTTTACATTGGCCCCATTCACTGTACTGCCAGCGATAACAAGGTCGGATTGGGCATGATTTGGACTGTTCCAGCTGCATTACGCATGGTCTCCCATCTCCCTGGAATGGCTGAATCAAAGTCCTCTTTCGTTTCATTATTCCTAGATACAGAAGATACACATGTCACATTTTCTTCATTATAAGAACCTAATTTTCTCCTCCTTCATACTTCTATAAAATCTGCAATTGAAAGGATGTAATGAAGTTCAATTCTTAATGTATATTTCCATGAATTTGAGTACATACATGTAGATACTAAGATATAGCATAAGACCATAAGACATGCAGCAGAATTAGGCACTTCTACTAAGTTTTATTGACCCTCCACGAACAGTCAAAGAACAGAAAATACAATACCAGTTAAACAGGAGTTTCTACTGCCAGCTACATGTTCCTCGCAGTCCCATTTTGAATCTCCACGTGTCCATGGGGCAACTCACATCCACGATAGTTGGTCTACTACAGAGTTACCGTCGCCAGCACACTTGAGGCATCTGCTTTTATATTCATTCCTTACTAATTCAAATCTTACATTCCAGTGTTATTGGCTGTAGGTCATGTGACTGACCTTTAACACTTTTTTTATTGGCTCTGCTCCAGGCCAGCATCTATTTATTGCCCTCTACCCAGCAAGTGACAATTGGTAATTTATGGCTCTTTGTTCTCCATCAGCAACTGGCTTGAATCACGCAGAACAAATTCAGACCCCAACAGTCGAAAAAACTGCATGTTAAA
Organism: Hemitrygon akajei; assembly: GCF_048418815.1. NCBI lineage: Eukaryota > Metazoa > Chordata > Chondrichthyes > Myliobatiformes > Dasyatidae > Hemitrygon > Hemitrygon akajei. The sequence goes on along the minus strand of NC_133131.1, from coordinate 90,215,452 downwards.
TCCAACCAAAGAACACCTCACAAATAACTTCTTATTTAGAAATGATCTTTAGTTCAGTAGATTACCAGATGCATCATTTTGTCACCTTTAAAACACTGATCAAGCCAAATGATTAGCTCACAAAATGGAGAAGTATTGATAAAATGGGAGCCACCATCTTCTATGTCATGGCAAGAACAATGGCAATTCATCTGCCTGCTTCTACTGTCCTTGATTCATTCAAATTCACTGATTTGCAGATGAGTTATTTCTGCCCAACACTTGCTTTTGTATTCTAGTCCTTTCAAAATGAATGCTAATGTATTTGCCTTCCTCACCACTGACTCAACTTGCAAGTTACTCATTAGGGAATCTTGCATGAAGACCTCCAAGTCATTTTGCACCTTGATTTTTGAATTCTCTCTCCATGTAGAAAATAGTCTAACACCTTTATTCCTTCCAACAAAGTGCATGACTATACACTTCCTTACACTATATTTCACCTGCCACTTCTTTGCCCATTCTCCCAATCTGTCTAAGTTCTGTAGTCTCCCAGCTTCCTGAATAGTAGCTGCCTCTCCACCTGTCTTTGAAGCATCTGCATACTTGATTCTGTTGTCCAAATCATTTTATATAATTTTAAAAGAAGCAGACACCTCTGCGGAATACTACTAGTCACTAGCAGCCAACAAGAAGAGGGTCCAATTATACCCACTCTTTGCCTCCTGCCAGTCTGCCAATCTTCTATCCATGTTAGTATATTTCCTATAATCCAATGGACTCGTATCTTGTAAAACAGCTTCATGTGCAGCATCTTGTCAAAGCCCTTCTCCACTGACTCTCCTTCATCTATGCTGCCTGTTGTTTTCTCAACAAATTCCAACAGCTTTGTCAAGCAAGATATTCCCTTAAAGAAACCATGCTGAGTTTTGCCTGTTTTATCATATGCCTCCAAGTACTCTGAAATCTCATGCTTAATAATGGACTCTAACATCTTCCCAACCAGTGAAGTCAGGCTAACTGGCTTATAATTCCCTTTCTTCTGCCTTCCTCCCTTCTTAAAGAGTAGAGTGACTTTTGCAAATTTCCAGTCCTTTGGATCATTTCAGGATCCAAAGATTCCTGAATGATCATCACTAATGAATCCACAATCTCTTCAGCTACAACTTTCAGAACCCTCGGGTGTAGTCTAACTGGTCCAAGTGGTTTATCTATCTTCAGACTTTTCAGCTTCCCAAGCACCTTTTCTTAGTAATAACAATTACACTCACTTCTCTCAGTGACACTCTCATATTTCTGGTATACTGCTAGTGTTTTCCACAGTGAAGACTGACACACGATACATAGTTATTAAGTTTGGCTACCATTTCTTTCTCAGTCATTATTACCTCTTCAGGGTCATTTTCCAGTGGTCTGATAGCCACTTTCACCTCTCTTTTATTCTTTATATATCTGGGAAAAAAACTCATATCCTCTTTTGTATTATTAGCTATCTTCCTTTGTATTTCATCTTTTCTCTTCTTTTTTGTAATTTATTTTTCTATAGAAGTTCAGCTTTTTTTTTTAGTTGCTTTCTGTTGGTTTTTGAACGCTTCCCAATTCTCTAACTTCCCACTTCCCACTAATTTTTGCTATATTATAATTTCCTTTTATGCTGTCTTTGACTTCCCTTGTCAGAATATTTGCATCAACCTCCTTTTAGAATACATTTTCATTTTTGTAAAGTATCTATCCTGTATCTTCTGAACTACCCCCAGAAACTCCAGCCATTGCTGTTCTGCCATCATCCCTGCTAGTGGCCCTTTCCAATTAAATTTGACCAATTCTTCTGTCATGCCTGTTATTCCACTTACTCCACTGTATTACTGATAGATCAGATTTTAGCTTCTCCCTCTCAAATGGCAGGGTGAATTCTATCATATTATAATCACTGCTTCCTAAGGTTTCCTATACCTTAAGCTCCCAAGTCAAATTTGGGGAGCCAATCCAGATTTGCCTTTCCCCTAGTGGGCTCAATCACAAGCTGCTCTAAAAAGCCATCACATAGGCATTCTTTGTTCCTATTTATAAATTCAATTCACTTTCCAAAGCAGCTACTACTGCTTTGCTGATAATGCATATTGAATGTTCGAATAGATTAGAGGTACGACTGTTAAAATGTACCTGAATGTGAACTAACACTGTTAGATAAATCACAAAATGCTAGAAACTGAAGAGAGAAATGGGCCTTTGCTGTAAAATGTTACTTCTGATTTTTCTTCCACAAATGCACCATTGTTTTGTTTTTATTTTAGAATTTTGACATCAAATTATTTCTAATTTTCATTTCTTAAAGTTTTACATGCTGAGCTGAAATGAATTGCATTAATATCAATACGTACCTCCAAGACCACATGACTGTGAACAATCAGACCAGGGTGACCAGTCAGAAAACAGACAATTCACCGGGCATTCCACAGTACATGATGCATTCATCTGCCATGTCTTTTGTAAACCCAGCTGTTAACAGAAGCAAAGAACACTTTCAATTTGTTGCTTGGCCAGTTGTTAATTTTAGGACTCATAAAAAGTTAGCTGTATGGGATAACAAGTCTTTCCATTTCCTCTGAAGCTTCCAACCTGTAACAGTGGTTATGTATTTGCAAAATTATCACCTAGGTACAACTATCCTCAGAAATTTGATCTGGTTATTGAATGAATCCACTCACTTTCATTCCATTTGATAAAATTGGATAGGTTCCTTTTCATCTCCAACAGGATTCCACCACCAAGCATATCTTTCCCTGCCCCTCTCGTTTCTGCTTTCTTCAGGGATTGCTCCTTATGCGACTCACTTGTCTATTCGTCCCTCCCCACTGATCTCCCTGCTAACACTTAACCTTGCAAGCTAAACAAGTGCTATACCTGCCCCTACACTTCCTCCCTCATTACCATTCAGGGCTCCAAACAGTCCTTCCAGGTGAGGCAACATTTTACTTGTGAATCTGTTGGGGTCATCTACTGTATCCAGTGTTCCCGGTGTGGCCTCCTGTATATTGGTGAGACCCGACGTAGATTGGGAGACTGCTTCATCAAACACCTGTGCTTTGTCTGCCAGAAAAGGTGGGATCTCCCAGATCTCCCATTTTAATCCCACTTTCTATTCCCATTCCAACATGTCAGTCCATGGCCTACTCTACTGCCACAATGTGGCCACACTCGTGTTGGAGGAGCAACAACTTATATTCCGTCTGGATAGCCTCCAACCTGATGGCATGAGCATTGATTCTTCAAACCCCCGGTAATGGTTTATCTCCTTTCCCCCGCCTTCTCATTCCCCATTCCCATTTCCTTCTCTCACCTTATTTCCTTACCTCCCCATCACCTCTGTCAGGTGCTCCTCCCCCTTCCCTTTCTTCTATGGCCTTCTGTCCTCTCCTATCAGATTCCCACTTCTCCAGTGCTTTATCTCTTTCACCAATTGATGGTCCAGCTCTTTATCTCACCCCTCTCCTCCTCCTGGTCTCACCTATCACTTACTACCTTGTATTGCTTCCTGCCCTTCTCCCACCTTCTTATTCTGACTTCCCATCCTTTCTCTCCTGTTCTGATGAAGGGTCTCAGCCCAAAACATCGACTGTTTACTCTTTTCCATAGATGCTGCCTGGCCTGCTGAGTTCCTCCAGCATTTTGCCTATGTTGCTTGGATTTCCAGCATCTACAGATTTTCTCGTTTGCTTTGGGTTCCTTTTCGGGCTGGTTTACCCACCTACCTGATCTTACACTTTTTAAAAATTGCTCCCACATTATCTATTAGAAGATATGCTGCCTGCCTACCAGCAATGATGGGATATGCCAGTCTCTGGCACATTTCTTAAATGCAGCTTTTAAATCAGATTTTCAGCTACTAGGATCCTTCCTGTTACTGTACAAATAAAAAACAATAAGCACTCAGAAATAATTCTACAGTCATATCTGCAAACTTCTCTTTACCATTCCATGACACAAAAAAAAATGATGTTTTGAAATTGACGCTGGAGAGATAGTAAAGGGGGTTAAAGAAATGGCGGAAGAACTTAATAGATCTTTGCTGGGGAACGCACTGGTTCCCTTCCTGTTTACTTCAGACTTTAGATACAACACTGAGTCATGTCATCTGCAGAAATTCTCTGATGACTCAGCAATTGTTGGGTGTATAAAGGGAGGAGGATGAATACAGGGACTTTGGAGGAGGACCTTGTCAAATGCTGTGTTGAATCATCTGCAGCTCAACATCAGTAAGAAAAAGGAAAAGGTGATGGATTCAAGAACACTAAACCTGCATTGCTCCTTGTTCTATTGATGGTGAGGACATGGATCTGGTGAGGACCCACAGGTACTTGGGGTTCACCTAGATGGCAGACTTGAGTGGAGCACCAACACAGAGGCTGTGTACAAGAAGGGCCAGAGTCACCTTTATTTCCTGAGGAGACTGAGGTCATTTGGAGTATGTAGGCCTTTCCTTCACATGTTCTACCAGTCTGTTGTTGCTAGTACAATTTTCTATGCAGTATGTGTGCTGGGACAATGGCATCAACACGGGTGATGCCAACAGGCTTAATAAACTAATTAGAAAGGGTGACTCTGTTATAGGAGTCAGACTGGACATACTGGAGGCTGTGGTAGAACAAAGGATCCTATGGAAAATCCTGCCAATTCTAGACAATGTTTCTCACTCTTTGCATGCCACCTTGGCTGAACAGAAGAGCAGTTTTAGTAATAAACTAAGACAACTGTGATGCTCCAATGAATGCTATATGAGGTCATTCTTACCCTTGACCAATAGGCCTTATAATGAGTCAACATAGAACCACTGAAGTGATGACCCCCTCCTGTTATACTGTTTGAGGTAACTTATTTTATAATCTTTCTTATTTCCCTTTGTACATTTGTATATCTGTGCACGTAATGCTACTATGACACTGTAATTCCCTTTGGGATCAACAACGAATCTACCTATGTATCATCTGTCTAATAAGTATTTTGCATCTGTCTTTACTGTGGAAGACATGAGCAGTATGCCAGAAATTTGGGAGGGTCATGGGGCAGAAGTGAGTGTAGTTGCTATTACTAAGGAGGAGGTGCCTGCGAAGCTGTCAAGTTTGAAGGTACATAAGTCACCTGGACCAGATGGACTACACTCCAGGGTTCTGAAAGAGGTAGCTGAAGAGATTCTGGAGGCATTAGTACTGATCTTTTAAGAATCGCTAGATTCTGCAATGTTTTCTGAGGACTGAGAAATGGCAGAGCAGACTCGATGGGCCAAATGACTTAATTCGGCTCCTATATCTTGTGGTCTTACGGACTGGAAACTTTCTAAATCCACTCCACTCTTTAAAATGGGAAGAAGGCAGAAAAATGTAAATTATAGGCCAGTTAGCCTTATTCTAGTGGTTAGGAAGATGTTGGAGTCTATTATGAAGGATTTAGTTTCATGGTAATATTTCAATTATTTTCCTTAAGGGAAAACATGCCTGACAAATGTTTTGGAATTATTTGGAGAAAAAACAGGCAGGTTAAGCAAAAGAGAGTCAGTGGATTTTCAAAACAACTTTGACAAGGTGCTGCATATGAGGCCGATGAACAAGATAAGAGCCTATGGTATTACAGGAAAGATACTAACATGGATAGAAGATTGGCATGAGGAAAAGAATGGAAATAAAGGGGGCCTTTTCTGGTTGGCAGCTGATGACTAGTGGTGCTCTACAGGGGTTGATATTTTCACATTATATGTCAATGATTTGGATGCTGGAATTGATGGTTTTGCAGTCAGGTTTTCCAGACAATCCAAAGATAGGTGATGGGTTAGGTAGCATTGAGGAAGAGGGGAGTCAGCAGAAGAACTTAGACTGATTAGGAGAATGGACAAAGAAGTGGCAGATGGAATATAGTGTGGGGAAGATTGCAGTCATGCATTTTGATAGATATAATAAAGCTGTAGATTTATTATCTAAATGGGGAGAAAATTCAAAACTCAGTTGTGCAAAGGGACTTGGGAGTCCTCATGCAGGATTATTTAAAGGTTAACTTTCAGGTTGAATCAGTGGTAATGAAGGCAAGTGCAAGGACTAGAATACAAAAGTAAGGATGTACAGTAACACTGAGGCTTTATAAGACATTGGTCAGACTGCACTTAGAGTATTATGAGCAGTTTTGGGCCCCTTAACTAAAAAAAAGATGTGTTGGCATTGGAGAAGGTCTATAGAAAAGATCCTTGAGAATGATTCTGGGAATTAAAAAGTTAATGTAAGAGGAGCGTTTGATGTCACTGGGCCTGGAAAAGTATAGTGGATGTGGAGGGGATGTTTCCTATAGTGGGGGAGTCTAGGACCAGAGGACACAGACTCAGAATAGAGGGGCGTCCATTTAGAATGGAGATGAGGAACGCCTTCAGCCGGAGGGTGGCGAATCTGTGGAATTTGTTGCCACAGAAGGCGATGGAGTCCAAATCATTGACTATATATAAAGTGGAGTTTGAGAGGTTTTTAATTAGATGCAGCATCAAAGGTTACATACAGAAGGTAGGAGAATGGGGTTGAGAGGGATAATCTGTGATGCATTAGCGGAGCAGTCTTGATGGGCCAAATGAACTAATTCTGCTCCTCGTCTTATGGTCTTATCATTGTCTGCATATCTCAGTAGTGAGCTCAATATTCAAAGTACAATTATTATCAAAGAATGTATGCAACATACAACCCTGAGATTCTTCTACCCCCGCCCCAGAGAGCCACAAAACAAAAAAAAGGAACCCATTCAAATAATAAATATCACCCCACCCCAGCACACACACGATTTTCATTCCTTCACCACAAAGAACAGCATTAAACTTTTTAGAGTGGGCTCTGTGAATATCGGGCACAGTCCTGGAGTATTGGTATGATCAGTGAAAATGTAAGGGTTTTTGAGACTAGAAGTCAAGCTATAAGAATGCAGACACAGTGCTGCAAATAGTTCAATGGCTTCATACATCTGGACAGAGTCAATGGATGTAATTTTAAATGCCATTGCTCACTAACCACCACATCACTTGCCCATGCTCATAATATCACACTCCATCACCTACTCAACAATCCAAGAAACCTAGTTTTGCTGCATTTTTCAATGCGAGTGGATCTATATTAATGAGCAAAGCAATATCAGTTCAGGTATACATCAAGTTAATATCAAATAATGGTGGTTTTGTGTAAAGCCAGTGTAAATCAGAGGTGAAAGTTTTATACAAAATACTACACATCTCTCGTGTATCATGAGGAGTATTACATACCTCTCATGAATAGGATGAGTAGTACTACATGTCTTTCATGTAGAGGAGAGGTTTACAGAGACATGGACCAAACATGAGCAAATGGGATTAGCTTACATGGGCATCTTGGTCAACTTGGTCATGAGTTGGGTCAAAGGGCATGTTTCATTGCTGCATTACTCTATACTTCAGTTAACACAAAGCATTCTGTAAAATTCCTAACCTCTGTACAGATTTTAAACATAAGAAAGTTTGCAAATGCTGGAAATCCACAGTAGCATACACAAAGTGCTGGAGGAACTTAGCATGTCAGGCAGCATCCATGGAAATGAACAAATAGCTGACGTTCCGGGCCAAGATCCTTCTTTAGGATCAAGTCCTGGAGAAGGGTCTAGCCCAAAATGTCAGCCTTTTATTTATTTACTTTCCAAAAAGTAGTAACAAATAAAAGGAATTATTCCTCTTCAATTATTTTAATACTGCACAAGGCTATGGAAATTGAATCAAATCCGTCAACAGCAGTTAAATGTAGTGAATTGCAATAAAGCAAATTTGTCCATCCACACGTTATTCTAAACAGCACCAGGAAATGGCATTGAAGGCTTGACTTTGTGTTTATCAATTGGTTTCTTTTCACACCTGTTTAGAAGTGTATGAACAAAGGATGTAGGCACTTATGCTTATTTAATAAACATAGATAAGTAATGCTGATGACATTTGTTGTTAAACGGTTTAGTCCCGTACTGTAATTCAAAATGAAATATTTTCCAGCCAGTCGCCCAGATTTCCAAAATGCCAGTAATATATAAAATTCAGTAATATGAACATTAAAAAATCACCATTAAGATATTCAAAAACCAATCACACAGCTCTTATCCTTCCACTATATCTCCAGATTAAGCAAAAAAAATCTCAATTTGTCTTTCTTTTACTGACAGGTGAATGTGTCCTTGAAGAATGAACGAGTAAGATTAATCTGCATCATATTTAACAACTGAATATGATCAGAGTCCATTATTAATTTTTTTACCATGTACAGTACATTACATCTTTTTCTTCCTTATTGAAATATCAAACAATTTCTATTCAATCATTTCAGAACAACCAGGATACAGAAATCCACCCTCATTTTCCACTTTATTTCTTTACATTAGCTTGCATTACTGCAATCTTATAAAAATTAATTTTTTTATAAGAATTGAAAAAATGAATCCTTTTCTATGGTAATCAGTGGATTCATTTGTGTTCTCATAGACGTGCAATTAGTAAGTGGCCAGTGGTTGGTGAAAGTACAATGAAGAGTATAGACAGACACAATCTCCAGATAGTCAAAATAAGAAATACATTTATTTCTGCTGTTGATTTTCTCAGTACTTTTATAGGGCTCTTTGTGGAAGAGCGTGCTTTTTTTTTACACAAAAGATTGGTCAATCCCCAATTTTATAGTCAAATAAAAACCTGACAAGCACTGATCTACTGTTTTGTCTGAACACATAAGAAAACAATTCTCATTTCATTCACTTCACAGAAGAAAACCTGTGTGAGGTTTTGAATACAAATCATTTCCGTTCAAAATCTGGCCCAACACCAAAGGAATTCCCGACCCTCCATGCAAAAAGAGATTCTGAAACGCTTACTATTATGGAAAGGCATTAGCTTTTGTCTATGCTGTACTTAATTGGGTACTTAAACTTTTCCTTATGGCAGCTTAGTTCTCATTTTTTAATGTTGCTCCTTATCTCCCCACCTCCTCTAAATTCTTGACTCTTTCATTTTTTATGAGATACTGTTCAGACAATGTGCAACAGCTGAAAAATACATAGGAAATATTAAGTCCAAACCACTTAAACAACTAGAAACTATTTAAATAGTTTTCCCTGTTGCCTGACTGGAAGCCAGCTTGTTTGAGAGGGCATTGTACAAAAAACTCACAGGAGGTGATTTGAGTAGAATGAGGGAAAAAACGTAGGAGACGGGGAATTAAGAGATTGTAGATTGGACTGGATGCAATTTTAGTAGTGTAGTTGGGGATGAATGAAGGCATAGGATGTGGTGGATCAAAGGCTGCATTTGTAAACAGTATTTCAAATAATTTACCTAATGCAACTGGCTTTTCCTGCTTTCCTTTAGATGTGAATCCTGAAAAAGCCAGCCTGTTGCTGTTAAATCTGAAATTTGCTAAAATCTAAGATATCTAACCTCTTATCATATGTAAAGCACTTGGCTCTGATTAAACCAGTACACTGACACAAAGTGGATTGAATTTCAGAATTTGACCATTTCTGCATTTATTCCTACCCTTTTTTAAGGATTAAAATCTCCCTCAAATGTAACATTAGCAGACATCCCACCTCTCCCAGAAGTTCCTGGAGTCTCCCGCAGATTGATAGCAGCTCCCTGATGCCCGCAAATCATATGCAATATCCCGGAAATCGATTTTTTGAGAGCAAGAGCGGGAGAGAGGGAGAGAGAGGGGGAGAGAGAGAGAGAGGGAGAGGGAGGGAGAGAGGGAGAGAGGGAGGGAGAGAGGGAGAGAAAGAAAGAAAGAGAGAAAGAGAGAAAACACACGCCATGGCAGAGTGTTCCAAAAAAAAATATAAAACATACTTCATCCCAGACTACACTAAAGTGTACCCCTGCCTAATAGGGGTCAAAAATAATGACAGTGTTACTCACTGCACTGTTTGCAACAGTGACTTTTCTATTGCTCATGGTGGGTTAAATCACTGTTGAGGTGAGTTTAACAGGTGTCATTCATTCATTAGCATAGCTTTCGTTATTTAAACTAGCTGGCTAGCTGCTTAGGAGCCACTCTATTGCAGACATCCCACCTCTCCCGAGAGTCTCCCGCAAATTGATGGTGCTAACTCCCTGAAATGAATTTTTGCAGGGTGGGATTTCTGCATTAGTTTGTTACAAATACCATGCAAGCAGAACATTATTGAAACCTTTTCCCCTGCATGTAACTGGTAACACTTGTTTCTGTCTCTGCATGTGTGATAAAAGGCAAAACAAATTATATATAGTCATAGAGATTGACTGAAGATTGTCCATAGTAATTTTAATAGCCTAGAAATAACCTGAGGGAAAGAAAACAGTGGTGTAAGGTGAGCAAATGAAGCATTAGTTTGTGCAAAGCTATTATTTTTCAGATTCTTCTAGTAGAATTTCTTATACCATAGACATACCTCTTCACAGTACTTGAGATCAACTGATTTGCCATCACTGCGAACACAATCCAACATTCTTGTTTTAATTCCATTCCCACATACTGCTTTTTCACTCAACTGACAAGTGCTCCAATCTAGAAAACGGAAGATAATTGGCAGTCTCCAAAATAGATTTAACATACAGTACAAGACAAAAGGACTTTCTCCTGCCAAGGAAACCCATTAGCAGCTTTAACACTTCCATACAGGTAGGTCTATCTTTGGAAGAAACACTGTGTCGTGAAATGCAAATGATGGAACATTGCTCTCCTGAGGATTCATCATATTGATTCCTGGCACTGGGGAATTGTAATATGAGGATAGATTCAGCAGGCAGTGGCTAAACAATCAAACTTAAAATTATCGCATTGAAAAGTGTAGTATTTATATGGGCCTTTACAGCGTAGTTGCAAGAATGAGAAAAAACTGCAAAAAAAATTCAGCTATCACCAGCATTTGTGAAGGCAAAGGCATGGTTGATATTCCGGGGGACAGTACTGATGCAAGGTTATTTGTTGTTGAAGATTACAGCATCTGCAGCCCTGTCTCCTTTTGCAGGGCTGATGTTTACCTGGTTGAGATGTCTAGAACTGGAGATCACTCTCTTAAAAGAAAGGTTTGGCCATTCAGAGAGGAAAAAAAAGTAATTCCGTATTTAGATGGCAGTGAATCTTCACAATTCTCCACTCCATTGAGCTGTGGGAAGCCCAGAATCTGTGTATTCAAGACACAGATCAACAGTTTTTAGGATATTAAGTGTTTTGTGGGATATGAGATTACCTGCTCAGGTGAAAGATCAGCCACAGTCTTACTGAAGGGACTGAAAACCTATTCCTGCTTTGGCTTCTCCTATCCTCATGTGGTAAATTGTTCCTGCTGCTTCCCACATGCAGCCGTTCAGGGGTGTTGGCCATTGCTGGCAAAATTACCATTTATCGACCATCCATAACTGCCTGTCAAGTGTCAACCACGTTAGTGGGCCAGGAGTCATCTATAGGCCGGATCACAGAAGCATGGCAAATTTCAGATGGGATTTTATGATCCAGTAGTTTCATGATTTCTTTTTTAAAGTTTTAGATCAATTTAATAATTTGAATTGGAAACTGTCTTAGTGGGAATGGAACTCATGTCCATGAATATTTGTTCAGGAAAGCTACAACGATCTCTGTGGGCAGCCAGTTTTATACCCATAAGCAGACTTAGCCATTAGTACAGGCACACTGGTCAGTGTTACAATAATTCCTTTTGGTCCATTGTGGTGGATGCATTTGGTCTAAAGCTTGCCCAGACTCAGATCTCAAACAGATCATCATATTGTGGTACCAATTAGTTCCACAAGGAAAAGTTAAGTTAGGTGCCTCCTAATTGGATCAAAATCTATCCAAAACAAAGAATCTTTTTACTGAATCAGCTCCACCAAATACTTAAAAAAATAACAGAAGTTATTATGGAAAAGAATTAGGGATTCATTTTTTAAAGGTCGAAGTTCAAAGTAAATTTTATTTTCAAAGTACATATATGTCACCATATACAACCCTGAGATTCATTTTCTTGTGGGCATACTCAACAAATCTTTGGAATAGTAATTATAACAGAATCAATGAATGACTGCCAAACTAGGGTTTCCAACCAGAGTGCATATCACAACAAAAGTGCAAATTCAAAAAGAAGAGAGAGTAATATAAACAAATAAGCAATAAATATTAAGAATGAGTTGAAGAGTCCTTTAAAGTGAATCTATTAGTTGTGGAAACATTTCAATGGTGGGGCAACAGAAGCTGAGTAAAGTTTGTTCAAGAACAGAAGAACATCTTCAGGCGCTGGAGATGCAAAGCAATACACACAAAATGCTGGAAGAAATCAGCAGGCCAGGCAGCACCTCTGGAAAAGGGTAAACATTCGACTTTTCGGTCCGAGACGCTTCATCAGGAGCCATTGTTCAAGAGCCTGATGGTTGAGGGGCGTTTGTTTTAACATGAGTTAATTTAATGGTTTATGGAAAAATAAACACACAACACCGATGATTAACATAGTTCATGTAAAAGCATTTAAGGGACAAAACTAGACAAGTTTTCTTAGTTAGCAGTGTAAAGAGTGCCTCAGTTACCTGTAACATTGTATGTGTAGTGAAAGCAGTTACTGTTCAGACGGCATGGCTCGGTCTCCGTTTCATCTGGACAGGGTTTCCCTTCTGCAGACTGCCTCATTGGAACAGCTGACCGCTCTCGGGTGGCACTAGTGTTACACGGCTGAAACAAAGCACACACACGTTTTTGAACAATTCATGTCAAGGTCACCTCATGTAGGATTTGAGTGTCCTCTAAATAGAGTTTATATATCACATAAGAGAAACAAGAGAGGTGTAATTTTTGCTTAAATCAGTTAACTGTGTCTACAAAGTTATACTTTGCTACAAGGACTGTCCTTTCAAGATAAAGTACAGAATATTCTACAATTACTTTCTTAATGGTTTCTCAAGGATCTTGTCAAAACAATGATGCTGCCTTACTTTATTACTGAAATTAATTTCAACGCGTTATTTGCTTTGCACAATAATTACAATAAACAGGTTAGTGCACTGATTACAGGTCCAATGTTGAGTGTAACCAGTCCCTGTCTTTTTACCAGGAGACACCTGCTCCAAGATGACCACTCAGACATAACACAGTCATCAGGGCATGGCAACTTGCACTGCCTGGAACCCAAAGGCATTTCTTCCGGGTCACAGAGGTAGTCTTCGACAAATTCGATAGGGCCATCCACTGTGTTCTGCATACACCTATATTTCCAGAAAAAAAAATCACGTTTACCTATGCTGAAGTCAGCCCCTGCTTGTTGCAGTCCAAAATAATAAGTGAGGTTATATGATAATCTTATTTCAACAACCAGGTCACAAAATTCAGTGACCTAGTAATTTTACTGCTTGTGTATATTTTATCAGCAGATTCAAAAATATAATGGTTATTTATACTTGGGAACTTTCTTTGGGGCCTCTCATCTTCAAAACATGACATCCACATTTAATCCTCTTAGACATCAATGCTTTAATTGTAGCAAGGTCAACAGAAGATTCACATCTTCTCTTAAAGTACTAATTCCCTTCCCAAATATGTCATTAGGAAGCTTGCGAATTAATTCTCTCACTTGCTGTCACTCAAGTAACATATAAAGGTCTGAAACCAAGATGCTAATTGAGATCTCGGCGTAAGTTATGGTTCAGTTGGTAGCAGCCTTGCTGAAGTCAGAAGGATTTGGGCTTGTGACCTACTTCAGAATCTTGAAAAAAAAATTGGGAGGTTCTAGTGACAGCAAAAACCCGAGGAGAGGGAGCCATATATAGTATCAGATACCTGGAAGCTCACGAAAGAACCCGAATGTTTAGCCATTTAGCAAGAGAAGAGCAAAGAGATAGGTTTCTCATGTGACAAATTCTGCATGATGATCTGGGGCAGAAACCTTAGCTGAGCTTCCCCTTCCCGATTCTTGGAATACTGAAATCCATCGTTCCCTGTAATGCTCTTTGTTTGGTCTGCAAACTTTGCAACAAAGCCATCAATTCCATCATGCAAATTATTGATATATAATGTAAAAAGAACCAGGTCCAACACAGATCCCTGTGGAACACCACTAGTCACCGGCTGCCAACCAGAAACGGCTCCCTTTATTTCCACTCTTTGCCTCCTAATAGTCAGCCAATGCTTCATCCATGCTAGAATCTTTCCTGTGAAACCATGGGCTTGTAGCTTGTTAAGCAGCCTCATGTGTGGTGCCTTGTCAAAGGCCTTCTGAAAATGCAAATACACACCACCAACTGATTCTCCTTTGTCAATCCTGCTTATTATTTCTTCAAAGAATTCCAACATATGTGTCAGGCAAGAATTTACCTTGAGCAAACTATGCCTACTGTGGCCAATTTTATCATGTGCCCCCAAGTTTGCTGAAACCACATCTTTAACAATCGACTCCAAAAACTTCAGAACCACTGAGGTCAGACTAACTGGTCTATAATTTCCTTTCTTGTGCTTCTCCCCCTTCTTGAAGTATGGAGTGATATTTGCAATTATCCAGTCATCCAGAGCGATTTCAGAATCTGGTGATTCTTGAAAGATCATTACTAATGACTCCACAATCTCTTCAACCACTTCTTTCAAAACCCTGGGGTGTACACCATCTTGTCCAGGTGACTTGTCTAACTTCAGGCCTTTCAGTTTCCCAAGAGCCTTCTCCCTAGTTATGGTAACTTCACACACTTCATGACCCCTGACTCCGTACTGCTAATGTCTTCCACAGTGAAGACTGTTGCAAAATACTTATTCAGTTCATCGACTATTTCCTTGTTCCCCATTACTGCCTCTCCAGCATCATTTTCCAGCTGTCCGATGTCCATTTCCCCCCCTTTTATCACTTCATGTATCTGCAGAAAATGTTGTCACCCTCTTTCAATATTATTGGCTTGCTTACTTCCATATTCCATCTTAAAATTCTTAATGACTTTTTTAGTTGCCTTCTCTTGGTATTTGAAAGCTTCCCAATCCCCTAAACTCCCACCAATTTTTGCTCTATTATATGCCCTCATGGTACCATACAATCTCTACACCTTTGAATAAAACAAGTGATTACACTTGACTTTACCTCACTTTTCGAGTCTGCACCCCTTCCCCACAGTTTTCCTTCAGATCCACAGCGCTCACTTTGCATACACTCCATGGCTCTGCTATCCACACGTACTGACTGCAGTCACTGTGGCAGGGAACAACTTCATATACCTACAATGATAATGACACATATCATATTGACTTCAATAATTGATACTTCACATTCGAACCACAAGAGTCTTCTTTATTAATCAACCCCACTAGAAGTGTACTAAATTTCCAATTTTTGCTGTCTTTATGCTTTTTTTGTAATTATACAATAGGTTCACAGTGAAGGGATGCCACTCAAAGCCCCTTTATTTCTTTTTGCAACATGATGGATAGGATCATTATTGCAACCATATAGGGTTTGATTCGAGAAGCCTTTAGATAAAGCCCAGGAGGAATATCAAAGATCAAAGGTGAGATAAAATATAAGATGACCTTGATAGATAGTGAGACAGTTAGCTACAATGCTTGACACCAGGTTCAGAATTAATGAAAATCTTGAGCGAAAAAATATTGTGTAACACAGAAGTCATCTTTGGTCTATTGAAAACAGAACCAATATGTGGGAGGATATTGGGGGGGGGGGGGGGGTTTGCTGGGTAATGGATATAACAGCCAGCCAATACCCATGTACACTTTTAGCAACTAAAGATCCTAAATTAAACTCAACTATCCTCCTCTATTCTCAATAAAAAGTTTTTAAAGTATAAGTTTAGTCATCTAACATTTAATTTGATAAACACCTAATAAATATTTGCTCTGTGAAAAGGTGAAACAAATTGCAAATATCAGAAACTAATATTATTCAATTTTTGTTGCAGATATGCACTTTATCTGTTATTTTGCACCCTTAATTCTGGTTCCCTCTCCTTAGTTGCTGCCTGATATGCTGTGTTAGTTCCTGTACTCTTAACCTGTTTAATTAGAATACCAGAGTCTGCTCAGGATTAAAACTTCATGCAATTGTGTTTCAACATGTTTTGAGATCACCATTCAAAGGTTTAAATTTCAAAGTTCGAAGTGCATTTATTATCAAAGTACGTATACATTATACAACCTTGAGATTTGCCTCCTTACCGGTAGCCATAAAACAAAGTGATCCTAAAAGAACTCATTAAAAAAAGATTGTCAAACTCCCAACATGCAGAGAGTGAAAACAATAAAAGTAAGCAAATAGTTTTCTGAACTGGATTCTTAAAAGTTGTAAAAGACAATTCTTATCTTTGAAATGTTTATTGTCATTTAAAATAAGGTAGTTCCTGACTATATATAGATTCAACAGGATGTTAAGAGGCATTTTGATAGACACAGGCATAGAAGGGGAATTGAGGGATATAAGGCTCATGCAGACAGATGCGTAGTTTAAATTAGCAACATTCTCAGCACACATATGATGGGCCAAAGGGCCTGCTCCTGTGTTGTATTGTTCCATGTTCTGTATGGTGACAAATGTAAAGATAATGTAACTGCAATCCCTCCTCTGACTGGACCATGACTCTGGATTCAGTCTGCAAATATGGTTTCAGAGAGAAATATAAAATACTTAAGTCAGCCAAACTACCGGTACTAGAAGTTTGCAACATATGAGACTAGTGGTAAATTGTTACGTGTTTCTTTTAATCACTTAAATGCTTAATGAATTGATTATTTGTTTTTAACTGCAGATATTAGTACAGGGGATCCATGGATTACAGAAAATTTAATGTACAGAAATCAAACTTTACAAAATTCTCCCATACAGTTATAAAGCACTTTTTTCAAGCTAGTTGTGGTAGTAATAATAATAATCATCATAATAATATGTAGCATATTATTATGTCACAAACATATGTAATTCTGTTAAGAAGTACGCATCACTGAAATGAAAGCATAGCCTAGAAAAATGAAGAAATTATCATTATAGAAGAAAAAGTTAACCAATGGAAGAGCATGACTCTTCATGGCGGACATCCCCATGATCTGAGCAGACTAGATATTGACAAGTAAACATCGAATGCCTGGCTCAGAATTAGAGACCTCTTCCAAGAAGCAGAGAGGTTCCTTGTGGCAATACAGGACCAGGTGGTCAATACAAAAAATTATCAAAAAAACATAACGAAAGGCCAACAAATTCAGCATGATAAATGCAGAAAATGTCAAGGTAAGAAACAATCCAACACATTACAGGATCCTGCAGCGGTTTAACTCCATCTGATTACTTACATAGGGACAATCAATTGGTAAACATCATTTACCAGAATCTCGCTTTAAAATACAAACTCATAAAAGACATCATGCCTTATTATAACTACAAGCCTGATCCAGTTTTAGACTCAGAGTCCTACAAATTATATTACAACTGAACCTTTACTACAGATGGGACAACCCATAATAACCATCTGGATATAATATTACAGGATAAAAAAAACAAGAACAACTTACTTAATAGATATAGCCTTTCCAAACACACATAACATACAGATAACAAAATGTGAAAAACACCGGAAATATGCTGAAGTAAAGGAGAGATTTGAAAGACTATAGAACATCAACAATGTATATATGTCCCAATAGTAATATCTACAACTGGTATCATCCCCAAGTCATTAAACAATTAGGCTTTTACAGCAATATTTATGTAAATCTTCAGAATGTCACAATACTAGACACCACTACAATAGCTCAAAAGTTCCTAGCAATTGAGAAGTGAGTGTGCTTGGCTATGCCAGTAACTCAGGTTTACCTGCCTGAGCTGAGATAAAATAAAAACATAAGAATAAGAATAATATTTTATGATATTCATTAATGACTGAATAGAGTACATATTCCATTAGTTTACTTATGGGTGGTACAGTATTAGAATTCAATGAAATGAAATTAAAGAATTACAACAAGTGATGTAGTGTCATGGGTATCAATAGAAAACAGGTGTTTCAGACATACAGAGAAATCAGTTTATGGAAAGTTTTCAGGGACCTGGAGATCCCTTACATATTCTAACCTGATACGTATCTGTATTCGAAACAGTCCCGTGTAACTAGTAGTTCATGTTTAGTAGTAGCATCATCTGTTTTTCTTTTGATAGGAGTGAATCAGTAATAGCCAATAATTGAAAATGACAAACCTACTGATCTGGAAATCTCAAACGAAAACAGAAAATGATGTTGATAATCAACAGACACAACAATAATGTCTAGATAGAAAAATAATTATGTTTTGTGGCATTGGCAACAGTAGAGATGAAGAATCATCGACCTGAAATGACCTGAAATGTTACTCTTTCCATATTTGTTACCTAACTTGCTGATTATTTGATAACATATTGGTCTGGAGTTGCAGTTGGATTGGTGGTGACAATGCTAGCATTCGTATTCTTTGTACCACAGAATTCTGCAACAGAATGACAGCTCATGTACAGAACTGTCAAGTATGGAAATTGAGAAGTTGCTACAGTATGGTGCACTGCTGTACCCATCTTCAGTGCTCCTGGAGTATTGTTTAATACCTTGGTCCTCTTATTTAAGAAATAAAATGCTGGTATCAGAGGCAGTCCAAAAGAGATCCATTGAGCACATTACTATGATGAAAAGGTTGCCTTATCATGAGCAGCAAAAAAAAATCTACAGGCATATCCACTGTAGTTCAGAAGAATGAGGAGTGATCTTATAGAAATACATAGCAATGCATTCTTATGGAGAAACAATATAGCTTACATTGTGACCAACAGAAAATGAGTAAGGGAAATTAGCCTATCAAACACAAGAAACACACACACACACACACACACACACACACACACACACACACACACACACACACACACACACACACACACACACACACACACACACACACACACACACACACACACACACACACACACACACACGTGACTTGTGCAAATAGTTTAATTCAAACCAAGATAAATTAATAACGCCAACACTTAATTACACATGAATGTGGACGAACAGTAAGGCCAAATTACTACACAAGGATTTAACAGTGGATTGTTCTGGCTTACCTGAGCCTGTTTTGAATACACGAGTCATCAAAGCAGTGGCACAAAAAAGATATAAAGAAATGTTATTATTCAATTTAGTCATTCATTGTTTCAAAAATTCAATACTGTTCAAAATGAAATAGTGTAAATTATAATTTCTAGTAATTTTAAAAATAGATCAATATATATTTGTGTTCTTACATAATAGGCTTTTTAGCCTTGTAATTTAAATAACATCAATTTTAAATTTGTTGATTTTTGCCAACTCCATTTAATATCAAGGTCAAAATTTTAGAACCTTTGCCATGTGCTCAACACTCTGGCTGCAATGAGACATGAACCAAAATGGGCCAAAGTTTCAATATTCACTGTCACTGTAGGTGACATTGTGAAATGTCTGTCACCACCCATTACAAGATCAGAGGTGCAGCATCATGGAAGAGATACCATTTGGCATTGACCTGGCTTAATTGCTGAGAGCCATGCCTGTCTATATTTTCTAGGTCACTTTTTTATTTGTTTGATAACCTATGTTTTACTCCCATTAAGTAAAGCTCCTTTTGCATATGTTCAGCCATTGTGCTTGCCTGCAGGTCTTCCTCTTTGGGCAGTAGACTGAGGAGTTACACTGGATCTGTTAAGACCATTGGTCCTGAGAAACTGTATTATTCACTCCCTGTCCTATGCTTTTTCATTCTTATTAGATCAACCAGTGATTTTATTCCCATCCAACATAAAGACTTAACACATCAAAGTCTAGATTTTCACTGGAGCTTTTCTATTAGAATCCCATTGAAAATATTATGAGAGCAAGTTTCTTTTCCTTTCTTGTTTTGCCAACTGCTTGAATAGAAATGAATTCTATTGTATTGTTTCAAAGGATTTCATTTTAAATTGAATTTTCAGTTCTACTGCAAGTTAGCAGCTTTCAGCCTCCTTGTTACCTCGATTTACTGAGATCCAGTTAACTACTAGAGTCAAAACATTAAAAAAAATGCTATAACCTGCTTTTTATATAACATGCCAATTGTAATGTTTTTCAAAGGAAATTTTTAAATCTTTTATAATCATGACAATATCTGTACCTGCTCTTTTTTAAAAAAAAATTATAAATTCATAAGCTGCCTGCATTTTACTAGAGGATGAAAAATAATTTAACTGGGGAGAAAGGTGTATATTTGGAATTTCGTGTCTTTGTGTATAAAGTTACTATGTGGTGTTTATAATTAGAAGATTTAGCACAGGTTGACAGTTTCAGATTTAAATACGTTTTCTCCCATAGTGTTTACACAGACAGGAAATCAACTTCTTGTTTTTCACTCCAGCTAACATTTGCTTCCCAGCTGCCCATTTTAATAAGACTTCACCGAACACATCTGTCTAATGAGTCTCCAAGGTACAAAACTAGATTGGACTTATGAAAGAAGTTGGTATGATATTTTCAAAGCACACACTATGCAGTCATTTATTCTCCTTTTGCTCTACCTAGAGATGATCTTTTAAATAAAAGATTTGGACATGAAATCCTTTAAGGATGCTTTAACTGACTTGTTTTATCGATTTGTTGATAGCCACACAAATGTAGTGGCCTTGACCTTTCTATTGTCAGTATACCATTCTGCACATTGCTCTAAATAGAATCAGAAGCAGGGCCTGAATAACAAAACAAAATGCTATATATTTTTTAACTTTCTGGGATATTTGGACACATTTCTTTGCCCCTGTCTAGTTGATCATATACTCTCAGCAGTGTGGGAGTGGGTGAATTAAGTACTGAGAATCAAGTAGGGATACATGACCTGCTCCCAACTTATCAACAAAGTCTCCTTTATATGAATACCATGAGGCACCAGGGAATGGTTGCCCTGCTGGTTATTTGTCCTTGTTCAATACAGCTTCATCTGTAAGGAAGATGCAGTGGGTGTTGAATTTGAATATGTCCCTCCTCTCTGTTCATGTTACTATGTGCCTGTTCTGCAATCACTATTGGCTAGCTTCAGCTAAGATATCACTGAAATGAAAAATGCCATTTAATCAAAAATAAAGTTACATTATTCTCTTGCATCTCTGTATTTCTATTGGAGTCTCAGACTCCACCAACATCAAGAGATTCAAAAGTAAATTCAAAATGTTCACAATGTTTCCTAATTGTTTATATTTATAGCAAAAAAACATTATATTTGCCTGAATTTAGACTGCAGGGTTAAAGTTATACTGAACTTAAAGGTTTAGAGTCAAATTCCAAATCCAGTGTAAAAATGATCACATCTATGATATTGGAAAATATCTAGTTATTGATGTAACAGCTGTTGTGGCTAATAGATGTTTAATTAGCTGTCAAGTTCACTGTCAACTCAGCAGTTACATCATCAAAACTTCCAAACATAATGGTAAAATCCACAATGTTTATAATTACCTGGTTGGCGTGATCAAGCTTTGGACAAGGCCGTCCACCATTATATGGCTTCTCACGCAGCCACTTGGATCTGACCTTCACTCCACTGCCGCAGGACTTGCTACAGCGAGACCAATTAGACCACTCACTAAGCTTACAGTCAGATGGGCAGGGAATGACACAGGCTTCCTCTATGTATGCTGGCATCAGAGAAAACAATTGAAGCAGTTATAAATGCATGATAGTGACTGCTCATGTTATAAGAAATCAGAGTGACATTCTGATGAAACCAGTTCAGTTATCAAATGCTTAATGTGAGTGACAGCAGATCTCAAAAGAAAACAAAAAAGGGTAGTAATAGTGGCATGTTCCACACTCAGACACAAAATTCAGGAGCCAAGGTTAAATATGAGGCTGTGTGACCTACTCATGCATTTACCGAGGCCCCATACTGATAGGAAGTATGGATTATATTTCTGGATATTGAAGCAATTAAGGGATATGTGAATTTAGGCAGCAAAGTAGTGCTGAAGTAAAACATCAGGCATAATCTATTCAGTAGGAGCAGGTGTAAATGTCTGAATGTTCTATTCCTGCTCCTCCCACAGTCACTTTCATTGGCCAAAAGTGAAATTGAAAAATTAGAGCATAAGGCTAATTTCTACTGAGTTTGGCTAGCATCTCTTTAGAGTGGGGTATGAGCAGTTTCATGGGATATCATACCATGAAATGAGTCCCATGTTATTTTTGGACTGGAGATCAGGTACATTGGTACCTTCATGCTTGGGTTCTACGGAAATAGTCTAATCTTTTAAAATACTCCTTTTTTAACATAATGGTGTTGGGTAGACTGAAGGGACTAAAGGCTGATAAATCCCCAGGGCCTGATTGTCTGCATCCCAGGGTACTTAAGGAGGTGGCTCTAGAAATCGTGGATGCACTGGTAATCATTTTCCAATGTTCTATAGATTCAGGATCAGTTCCTGAGGATTGGAGGGTAGCTAATGTTATCCCACTTTTTAAGAAAGGAAGGGGAGAGAAAACAGGGAATTATAAACCAGTTAGCCAGACATCAGTGGTGAGGAAGATGCTGGAGTCAATTATAAAAGATGAAATAGTGGCACATTTGGTTAGCAGTAACAGGATCGGTCTGAGTCAGCATGGATTTCTGAAGGGGAAATCATGCTTGACTAATCTTCTAGAATTTTTTGAGGATGTAACTATGAAAATGGACAAGGGAGAGCCAGTGGATGTAGTGTACGTGGACTATCAGAAAGCCTTTGACAAGATCCCACATAGGAGATTAGTGGGCAAAGTTAGAGCACATGGTATTAGGGGTAGGGTACTAACATGGATAGAAAATTGGTTGGCAGACAGGAAACAAAGAGTAGGGATTAACAGGTCCTTTTCAGAATGGCAAGCAGTGACTAGTGGGGTACCGCAAGGCTTGGTGCTGGGACCGCAGCTATTTACAATATACATTAATGATTTAGATGAAGGGATTAAAAATAACATTAGTAAATTTGCAGATGACACAAAGCTGGGTGGCAGTGTGAAATATGAGGAGGATGTTAGGAGAATGCAGGGTGACTTGGACAGGTTGGATGAGTGGGTAGATGCATGGCAGATACAGTTTAATGTGGATAAATGTGAGGTTATCCACTTTGGTGGCAAGAACAGGAAGGCAGATTACTATCTGAATGGTGTCAAGTTAGGAAAAGGGGAAGCACAACGAGATCTAGGTGTCCTTGTTCATCAGTCACTGAAAGTAAGCATGCAGGTACAGCAGGTAATGAAGAAAGCTAATGGCATGTTGGCCTTCATAACAAGGAGAGTTGAGTATGGGAGCAAAGAGGTCCTTCTGCAGTTGTACAGGGCCCTGGTGAGACCACACCTGGTGTATTGTGCTCAGTTTTGGTCTCCAAATTAGAGGAAGGACATTCTTGCTGTTGAGGGAGTGCAGCGTAGGTTCACGAGGTCGATTCCCAGGATGGCAGGACTGTCATATGTTGAAAGATTGGAGTGACTGGGCTTGTATACACTGGAATTTAGGAAGATGAGAGGGGATCTGATTGAAACATATTAGATTATTAAGGGATTGGACATGCTAGAGGCAGGAAAAATGTTCCCGATGTTGGGGGAGTCCAGAACCAGAGGCCACAGTTTAAGAATAAGGGGTAGAACATTTAGAACGGAGTTGAGGAAAAACTTTTTCACCCAGCGAGTTGTGGATCTATGGAATGCTCTGCCTCAGAAGGCAGTGGAGGCCAATTCTCTGGATGCTTTCAAGAAAGAGTTAGATAGAGCTCTTAAAGATAGCGGAGTCAAGGGATATGGGGAGAAGGCAGGAACGGGGTATTGATTGTGGATGATCAGCCATGATCACATTGAATGGCGGTGCTGGCTCAAAGGACCGAATGGCCTACTCCTGCACTTATTGTCTATCGTCTATAATTCTCATCAAGGCAACAGACTGATAAGAAATATTGCCTCTTCAACTCCCCCTCGGTTTCAAACAAAAGGTAATTATAATAAATGTTTTTCATTTGACGATTTCACTGAGTCTATGTAATTTGATACTGTGATGTTTAAATTCCTTGTATTGTTAACTTTTAACAGAAATCAATCCTTGAAGAAAAATATTTTGATAGAACTTTTAAGGTATTTTAAGTCAGATTTATTTACCTACTATATAATCCAATATTCCTTTTCTTTAAACCTGACGTTAAATGCAAACGATGTGGGATTGATTAGTATGAAACAGTAAGCACAACCATTTTACTAATGTTATGGGATATGAAACAAATTAAAATAGATAGAGACATTATAAAAAACTTGGCTATGAACAGTAAATCAAGCTGTGATTTCCAAGCATCGGGTTTTATTCTTAACTGAACTTTATCCTAATCAAATTTTAGAAAAATTGCCCTTATTTAAAGATTTCAATTCTCCTGCAAATTTTGTGATCATCCAAAATGATTAATATTTGCTTTTTGAAAACAAATTTTATTGAAAATGATGTAAACCTTGTCTTCATATTGAGTAATGTTTTGTGCAGAAATAGGTATTAGGTCTTATTTTGTTGGGTGGTAAGCCATTTTGACAGTATTCCTGGAGTTATCAAATATAGCAAGAGAGAGGAATAAAAATTTGTGAAGAAGGGTCTTTGACAATTCTGTGTTCAAGCCTATCATATTAATACAAATATAGCGAAAGAGATTACTTTCTGGACTACAACCTGATGTTTCTAGGAATACTGGTTGCAGAAATGAACAACTAGGATACATGCGGGGTGCAACTCAAGTTTCTTATTGTTCTAGATGGAGTTGGAGTGCTTGAGTGTTTCTAGAGCTGGCTTCATCTGGACAAGCAGAGAGCATTTCAACATGTTCCTGGATGTTGTCGAGTAGATGGCAGAAAGACATTGTGGTATGAAGCAATGAGTTACACAACAGGACAGCCAGTGTCTAGCCTGCACTTGTGCCAAATTCCTTACCTAGTTAATCTAGTTGAGACAATAGTGATTCTCAGGATGGTAGAAAACTTAGCAATGGTAATGATATTAAACGTCAAAGGCAGGTGGTTAGACTAAGCTCTTGATGCAGGTGGTCACTGTCTATCATTTTTGTAGAACAAATTTTACCTGTCACTTACCATTGTGAATGTTATCCAGGTTTTGCTGCACCAGGGACAAACAAACTAATGATTTCTCAGCAGAATTATATATTCCCGTGAGAAATGTCTAGAAACTACCTTAGAGTTAAGAATATAGGATCAACCACAAGATTCAGAAGATATTTGTTCAATTAGAGAATTTCAAATCTAAAGAATTTTGTGCCATTAATGGTTGCTGATATAATGTTGTTGAAAGTATATAAGAATGTGAAAATGGAATTTTTATCACTAAGAGAACAAAATCTTCTGGGGATATAACAGGAAAAAAATGTTTAGGATCAGGAGGTTAAGGATCAACTGCTATTTAGTCAAATTACGGAGTTATTTTGAATTAATGTGTGATCAAGCTGTGTTCTTTCAAACTGGAATATGACACTTTGAAGACATAGCATACTGGTGAAATGTTTGACATGCATATGCACTAATTAAAAAAAGCATTACTGCTTTGCTAACCATGTCTGTTGCATCGTCCTGATTCCACAAGTCTATTATTTTGATCTCTACATGCCAATGCCTGATAGCGATAGCCCCGTCCGCACTCCTTGTTATCTCCTTGGACCTTCATGCCAAGCATGGTCTCCGTCTTTCCCTCAGGCAGAATGCAGTCTGACCAGTTGCCTACTGGCTGTGCAGTGTATTTGTTGCAGGGACAGAACTGGGTTTCAATCAGAGGGAAAAGTTGAGTGTTCCTACACTTTTCTCTCTTCTTGCTCTTACCTGATAGTAATAATGAAAAAATTTATTAATCAAGGAAAATATTAGAATAATAAAAACTTTTAAATGCGAGAAAAATATTGCTGAATTTACCAAAGCAAGATACACTGAAAGTAAACTTTTCATCTTCAGTTTCATATTCATTATAAATTATTATAAATTACTACGACTGCACATTGCACATTTAGAAGGAGACGTAACGTAAAGATTTACCCTCATGTATGTGGAAGGATGTAAAAAATAAAGTAAATATAATTCAATGTGAATTACTTAGTATTATATTGGGCCACGTTATTAGAAGATCCAGATGATTTCCTAACCCTTCAAAGTTCCTAATCTTGGCCATGAGATGAGGTGCTTTAGAACACCAAACACTTACTTTCAGGGAAGGGCTATGTGAAAAATACCATCAAATAGTTCTCCCAACTTTTAGAATGGTAGCTTGTTTGGGAACAATATTGTGGAAGTCTGTAATTAGCTTCCTACTACTTGTTCGATAGTCCTTGGTTTGTAAGTGAAGGATCATTTCTGCCTCTTCAATGTCATGGCACTCATCCTTAATTCATAAGAATATGTATTCATATTTTTCTCATCTTTCATCCCAATTATCCCAAGACCTTCTCTGTTGATTTCTAATCTGCTACACCCCCTAAAATGAAGAGTATGCAAAAACAAACTAGAAGATAATCCAAATGAATCCAATACCGGGCAGGAATCATAGATTTCATGAAAACGTACATGAAAAATTCAAAAATACTCTGGAAAAAACATAACTTTTTTAAGTTTTGAAAATTAAAATGTTTTGTAAGATAGTTTTGCTGAAGCTATGTATTTCTGCACTTGCCTGGGAATAGGAATTTCAACCATGTTTTGGTGAATTAGTGAAGATATCTGGCTTGATTAGTTCTTCTTAATGGTTCCAGTCAGTAACATTTTGTTTGAAGTCTCCAATTTAGCATAATTTAAAAAATAAGCTAATATATGCAGTTAAAATGAATAATCAGACACTAAAATGCAATAAGAGATACTAAAATATCAGTAGACAAATAATCAGAGAATATTTGTATTTGATGAAAACTTCAGGCAATGAGGCTAATCCCAGAATGGGGTGGAGAGGATTAGGGCTTCTGGATTAAGAATCTTCTGCTTGAAGGTTGCTGCCCTTAGTTGCTGGCATGGGAAAGAGTATCGCCAGCTGCCCAAACATAAAGGTAGAGGCCCTGAAAACAGCAGTGCGTTTAAAAGCCGAAAGGTGAGCAGTATGGTCCTGCTTTACATTTTGTTTCAAAAGCTATTTGAAACTTGGCTTGTTCAAATTCATGTTCGCAAGGAACAGGTGGCTCTGAAATGGTAGAACTCAAGTTAAAGTTCAAGTTTATTGTTATTCAAATGTATACATGTATGCTGCCAAACAAGACAACATTCCTCTGGACTTACGTGCACAGCACAGTACATAAAACTCACATTCATAACACATAAAGTAATATTACCACAAATAAATTAACAAATAATAAAATGTATTTATGACACAAGTTAAAAAGTAAGCAATACAATGATACTTGTGTTTCATACATGACGAGACCTGGGTGGTGGCAGGAAGTTCAATAGTCTCATGGCTTGGGGAAAGAAGCTGTTTCCCATTCTAATAGCTCTTGTTCTAATGCTACTGGACCTCCTATCTGATAGTACGGGTTGAAAGGGATTGTTGGATGGATAGGAGGGATAAGTTTTAAATTTCTCTCAGGCACCAATAAAAACATTGCAATTAAAAGAAGCAGCTTGAGATGACAAATTCTTGAAAGAATACAGTCCTTAATCCTCTGTGCATTGATATATAAGTAAAGAGTCTAACATTTATCTAGCTATTCACAAAAATAAATTATTACACCTACTGTAAAGACCTTTATTTACATTTCTTTGCAATAAATATTGAATATACATACCTTTTATTCATGAGGTTCTATTTGCTATTTTATTTCAATAATCAAAAGGAATTTGATAACATAGGTGCCTAGAACATTATTAATAATGCATATTTCACAATGCAGTTTTATTAGTTGCATTGATTTCATGGGTTGTTTTGCCAGTAATGTAATGATGCAAAAATGATATGCTTAAAGCACAGAAAATGTTTGTTAATATCATGTTAATGCAAAAATTTATCATTGAAATAATCACATAGGAAATGGATGCAAAAATACCTTATTGCATCATAAAATTCTGTTATAATCGATTGCATTAATTGTCTATTTCTGACTTTGCTCTTCTGCAAGAATATTTCAATATAAAACAGGAGGGAAAAATTGTGAGCATGCATGTTTACCTTGAGGTATCATGTTAAGGGAGGGAAGGAATGGTCACACGGTCGGGTTGTTCATTGACTTACCAACAATTGTTCTTCGTCTGGTTTGTACTGTACCACAATCACCAGTGCAGGAGGAAAATTTAGACCAGTTGGTGAACTGGCAGTCATCCTGGCAGGGCAATTGACAATGTTGAGTTAAAGCCGGCATGGTGCCAGCCCACTTCAAGCAATTGCTTATGTCCACTTGACTGCCATCTTGCTTTCGACATGATAACGCTAAAAGATAAAAAAGACTTAGATTGATGTATCAATTTTCACAACCTCAGAATATTCCATTTTAGATATACAGCACTGGAATATTTATTTAATATTGATTGTGGAGATGCAAAAAATGCAATACACAATAAAAACCTGCAAATAGCAAAAAAGTTGTTATTTTGGCGAGTTGGTTGAAGGATATTTTTGGGCAGTGCAACTTTTCTCTAGTTCGGAGTAGAGTTTTGATGAGCAGGTGGAACCATGTCACTTCCAATAGATTGTATTAGATAAAAAGTAAGCTAGGTTGCTTTAGATGAAATAGTTAGTCAAGTGTTTCGTGAAGCTGTAAAAAGAGTCATGGAAAGTTAGCTAAAGGCAGATGTAGGCTTCAGACACATACATATTCATGTGGTAGGAATATTACAAAACTAGATAAAAAGTAAGATCAAGCAACACACACAAAATGCTGGTGGAAAGCAGCAAGCCAGACAGTATCTATAGGAAGAAGCACAGTCAACGTTTCAGGCCGAGATGTCGACAGTGCTTCTTCCTATTGATGCTGCCTGGCCTGCTGTGTTCCATCTGCATTTTGTGTGTGTTGCTTGAATTTCCAGTATCTACAGATTTCCTCGTGTTTGAGGAAGCAAGATCATCTATCTTTCTTATGCAGTCCTTTTGGGTGAAGATGACTTAATCCACCCTAGTTTTGTAGGTTGTAAGTTGCTAAAGGGCTCTGAACTGGAAGAAGGTGGATGCTTGCCAAGGGTTATTAATCATCAGGGATGTTATATCTCATTCTTCTGCCAAGAAAAAATGGAATCTGATTTTCATTAAATGATTATGTTCAAAAAATTGGTTAATTTTTGCTCCTATACTAAGGTATAAAGAGAATGACTGCATGGCTTGCAGTAACACATTTTATTTTGTGCCTCTGTACACTATAGCAACCTTTCTGATGACTGGCATTCATGCTTGAACCAGGACTAAGCAATTGACCACTTTCATATATCTACCTAGAAAATTATAAAGGATATGAACATTAATTGACTAAAATAAAATAATTATAACAATTGGCAAACATCGCATAGCTAATTCTGCAACTAATGGTGAAACTGGGGTCGGTCACACCAGAATTAAATGATTAATGATTTAGTTGAGGAAATTAAATGTAGTATATCCAAGTTTGTGGACAGTACAAAACCAGCAGGTGATGTGAAGAAGAATCTGAAAGGATCCAGTGTGATTTGGTTGAATGAGTGGAAAATCCATGGTAGATGCAATATAATGTCAATAAAAGAGAGATGATAGAACAGGAAGACTGATTATATAACAGACCATATGGAAGTGGTGACAGTGTAGGAAGTGTTGAAGAGTACAATGAGAACTGGATTCCCTTGAGATGAATTACATGTTGCTCTCTATAAACGAGGGACATGAGTACAGGAGGAGGATGACGTACTCCAATTGTAGAGGGTTTCAGTTAGATCACTCCTTGAGTTATTGTGTGCAGCATTAGTCTCCTTATTTCAGGAAGTTCAGATGTGCTGTGGAAGGAGTGTAACAAAAGTTTACGCAACTGATTCCTGAGATGGCAGGACTGAAGAATGAGTAGCAATTGGGACAATTTGTAGCTTCCAGGGTTCTGAAGAATGAGGGGAACCTCAATGAAATTTATAAAATCCTGATGAGATTAGGCAGATTAGAAGCAGAAAGATTGTTCTCAATGGTGATGTTCAAAACTGAAGATCATAGGATGAGGATGTTGGGTAAAATATTTGGGACTAATGTGAGGATAAACTTCCTCCACCAAAGCATGGTGAACCTGCTGAATTCTCTATCTTGGATGAGAATTGAGGCCAATTCATTTCAAGGAAGTATAAAATGTAGTTCTGAATAACGAAGAGATCTGTGGGATAAGGGGTGAGGGCAAGAACACAATACTGAATTTTCTTGATTCCTTATGATTGCTTTGAGGACAGATTAGGCTTGGGGGGGGGGGGGTGAAGTATCCCACTCTTACTCCAAGGTTAAGGTTTATGTGACAGTTGACTCATCACTGATCAGTGCTAAAGTGCTGAGAGAAGTAGTATGCATCAAATGATTCACATGCATAGACACTGGCATCGGCACAACTGTGTGCAAATATAAAGCACTTTGCCTATAGAAATTTGCACTGAGAAAATGTTCTTAGAATATCAGTTACCTTAAAATAGAGCAACATCATAAAATGATTAATAAAGCTCAGGTAAATGTGAAAACTCTTTGTATGTCATTAATTACAATGCCAAGATAGAGTTAAGTATGCTGGCTTTAGTGATGTTGATTGAAATTTCATGCTAAAGTGGACAAGGACAAGGCACTTGAAAATGAGTCAGTGAGAAGCTGTGAAGAAATGTTACCTAATAAAAATGATTTACAGGATGGATTTGAGTTACTGGAGAGGTGGACAATCTTTTAAAACTTGCAATTTCTTTACTAAAAGGAGAAATGTAGCTTTTGAACAAAGTACAATGACTTTGTCCACATCCCATACATTGAACAATTGTTTAGAGGACTTGGTAGATCTACTTTAAAAATAGTGAACATCCAGCATAGTGCTAAAAGTAACTCTGAGTGAAATTTGGAAAGAGCTACTCATCCATAAGGTTGGAGTTGTATGAAAATAGGTTTGTGCGGTTTTTTTGTGATTACTGTTCTGCATTGATGCAGAGAAACCAAGTAGTGGAAAGTGGCAGATATCTACTTTGCACAAAAATGTTGTGAGTGTAGGCTGCTGATGAAGTTGAGAGACGAAGCCATCTGCTCTGTTATCTCTTATCTCTTCTAAATGTAGCAGTTCATGTTATTAAATATATTCTCTCTACAGTCCCTGATAAAAGTATCATAAAGCTAGCTAGATAGCACTTTCATGCTATAAACTCCTTTTACACAATCCCTAATGTGTCACAGCCATAGAAACCAAAAGGAAACACAGGCATGTTTATAAAGAGACTGAGTAAAGGAGGGCCACAAAAAATAAAGGTTTTTTTTGTAGAAATTGATAATGCTATGTCGTAATTTGTAAGCCTATGTCTTATGCACATGTCAGCCTTGGATTTTACTCAACGATAAATAAAAGTTAACTGAGAACAAGAGAAAGATTACGACAAATCACATATCCCACAGGGAATGACTCACATAGTATTTCACTGTTGGTATAGATTTTTTAAATCATTATACACAATGCCTGTACTACTACATTATCTGGAGTTTGAGTCAGGCCAATACTAATTTTTTATCAACATATCTGTTGTATTGATAAAACTAATTATTTCCTCCTTCATGGCATTACCTGCCCAGCTTGGGCATCCCCACTCCGTTGCTGACAAATCCTGTTTTATACCTTTGTTAGCCTTGACTATTCCAATACTCATCTGGCTGGTTTCAAAAATTTCAGCCCTGCAGAAACTTATCCTCATTCATAACCCTGTCTGCCTATTTCTGTAACCTTTTCCAACCAGATATTTCTCTAAGAAAAGTTTGGATAGGTACAAAGATGATAGGGGTAAGGAAGGCTATGGTCCTGGGGCAGGTTGACGGGTGTAGCATTTTAAATAGCTTGGCACAAACTAGATGGGGCAAAGGGCCTGTTTCTGCGTCGTACTTTTCTATGACTCTATTGCTCTATCTATATGCTGAGATATTTTACTAATTTGAAGGTGCTATAGAAATGCAAACCTCTGTGTGCTGTTCAAATCTGTGGAATGAGACATGAGTTCAGAATATTTTGGCTCAAAACTGAAATTGCAGAAGAAATAAAACTACATGAAGTTCACCTGTTCAACATATTAATTAGCTTTTGTTTAAAAAAATCCACTGTATATTAACTGTACTACGGCCGTTAGAGTGCACAGCAGTCAGGCGTGTAGGCAAGTAGCTTCAGCTGGAATAATCAGGCTTTGCATATTTTCTGAGGTTCACAAATACCATAATGCTTATCTTGTGGTCAGCTCAATAGGTGGGATTTTTGCATTTGATATCTGGAAAGAGGCTGGAAGGGACAGGCTTTTGGAGTTGGGTATCTGGGAAGGGGGTCAAAGTGACAAACAATTGGAATCTGAAGAAGCGGTGGGGCAGAACCAGCAGCTGGAATGTAGGGAATCAGTGGAGAAAAGGCAGTGGTTGTACTTCAGATTGATTATTTTTTACTTTTCGTGATCTGGGTCTGGCAAGGGCAGCATTTCTGTTGCTGCTCCTTAATTACCCTTGAGATGGTGGTGGTAAGCTAGCTATTAAATTGCTCCAGTTCTTCCGATGAATTGGGATGTATGTAGATATAATTGCCTTGTGGCAATTAAGGGCTAGTAATTCTTTCCAATCCAGTATAGAATGTAACTTGGAGGGAAACCCGTTAATATACTGTTATGAATGTACCACAGCTCTGAGGGGCCGAAGGGTGCGGGACCAGCCCCCTCCTTCCGGAGAATCGCAAGATCGCTATTAATTCGGGTCTTGGACCCAGGAAATGAGAGACAATGCAACGGATTTGACCATTGTTCTTAGAGACACCTGTGTGAATTGCAACTCTATAGTACGTGCCAGCTATCAGGGACAAGGACACCCTCAGGCAATGTGGGGTGGGGATTGTATCACCCTACCTTGATTGACATTTACAAGTCTGCCAGTCATGATAAAAAGGAGACTGCAGGAGGCAGTACTCCAGCGACGCACCAGACGGAGACACCATCGCTCATCGCTCCCGTAAGGACGGGAAGCTGTTCGGGAGCCACGTGTGATTTGGTTCCCCTAGCTAGGGAATCGAGTGGCTGATAACCCCGAAAAGGATTCCGAACTGACAACGGGGAACTCACGTTCCCGATTCCACGATCTGAGTCCAATAGGCTGGCAAGTTTATTTTCTCTCTCCAACACGTGGGCCCCAGCGGTCTCCGAAAGGTTAAAAGTCTGCATGAACTTCAGAGACTTTGATATTTCCATCGGACGATAGTTTTACCCCTAGACAAACGATAGAGCTACTTCGTATTGTTGATTATTACTATACCCATGCTTTAGATTGAGTATTGACGACGTATATTATCTGAAGTTTGTATTAACCTTACTTTTGTGCCCCTTTATAAATAAAAACGTTTAAAAATGGTACCATCAGACTTCAGCGGACCTCTCTATCTTTGCTGGTAAGTGACCCAGTTATGGGGTTCATAACAATGCCTTCTGCCCTGTTTTATCTATGTGGGTGTGGTCTTGGGTTTGGGACGTGCTATCATAGTCTCTCATACGGCAATGCACTTTCCAATTTGTAAACACAGCATCCATTATGCACCAACGATGGAGGAAACAAATGCTAAGGGTCAGAGAAGAGGCATCTTGTATACTTTGTCCTAGAGCTTCTTTATAGTTTTTTGAACATTTAAGCAGGCAAGTATTCCATCATCTTTCTGACTTGTACACTATGGGAGGGCTCTTGGAGGCCAGGCAATGATTCAGCAACAGCAGGATACACAACCTCTGGTCAGCTCTTGTAATCACAGTATTCATGTGGCTGCTTCATATGAGTTTCCGACCAGTGATGGACCCACAGGATGTGAATGACGGGAGACTCAATACTGGGGTGGAGTTATAGTTTTGGGGACTACTTGAAGGATTTAGGATATGAGATGGATGAGCATTGTGGGTTTGGGTTGAGGAAGTGTGGGAGGTGTGATTTGAATCTCAGGAAATGGAGATTAGTGATTTACAAAGGAAGATGGGCATAGAAACTCAGCACAAACAGAAAATCTGCAGAGGCTGGAAATCAGTACATAGAAGCTCAGCACTTTTGTTGGATGATGTCTTGCTGCAATGTGAATACACCAGTTAAAGCCATCTCCTGCGTGCATGCTTTTTAAAACAAAACAACGTGTAGTTGTGCACAGTCACAACACTGATGATGTTAGTGCAACACCATTCAACTGGCTCCTGTACACCCTTTTGTCACTATCTGAAATTCTGGCAACAGTGCTATGTAATTAAATTTTTAGGTTTAAAGCATTCTAGCACTGTTGTATTCTACTTTTGCAATATGATTTAATGTATTTTCTCACCCTCTGAGTAAAGCTCTATGCCAACAATGCACCTTAACTTACTCTTAGTGAGGAATTGAAGAATACTTAAGTGATGTTTCATTTTCCTTTGGGTGAGAAAGGTGCATGACGTAAAGCACTTGCCATGTAACACAGATTTGTGTGAAGTCAAAAGCTGTACAGTTCAGGAAGTTTGTTGTTAATTCCATCCTGCTTATAATTAAACAGGAAGCACACATTGTAGGGAGTTGCATATCAATGTTTGACTTATACTCAAACAAACTGAACCCTTAGCAACTCTAGTTAAGTCCGTGACAATTGCATGATTAGCATGTTCCTGACTTCTGAACATGTACAGTGAATTCTGGTTAATTGGGACACATCAGGACCAGTACACTTTGGCTCAATTAAGCAGCTGCCCAAATTAGCTGAAATTTCATACAAATAGTTACAAAAGTATAAAAAAGGCAAACTAATGTTTAACTGAGTAACAAATCATGTATTTAAATACAGTTCAGAACAAATTAGAACTCTATCAATACTACTACAGTATTATGAAAGTGTGGATTAGTTTCCAATAGTTATCAATGGGGGAATTCATCCATTGTATGCTGTTGTGTTCATTTCATTGACTGTAAATGAACAAAATCAGCACAGACACCTAATGTAGATAATCAAATGCCTTCAAATAATGTTTTTGACAATTGTATATTCCAAATCTTTATATTCATGACAATATTCAAGATGACTGTCAATACCTTCACATCCTTCTTAGCTCCTAACTTGCTGAAGTAATAAAATCGTTTCATTTTCAGTCCTAGCTGTACCTGTGTGGTGAACTATATATACCTGTCTGGACACGCCCCTCTGCTGACTGCTCCTGTGGCTCCTCCCACAGACCCCTGTATAAAGGCGATTGGAGGCACTGCTCCCCCCTCAGTCTCCAGGATGTTGTGTGATGGTCTCTTGCTGCTGATAGTGCTCTCTTCCAGTGAATAAAAGCCTATCTCTCGCCTCATGTCTCCGAGAGTTATTGATGGTGCATCAACCTGGCAACTCCATTCCTAAATGTTTGAAACCATGGAGAATAAAACAGTTCTGAATTGTCTTACTGCTTATTTCTTGGTTCCTTAAGTTTGTTATAGCTGGGAGGAGTGGTGATGGGGGTGGTAATGGGGACGAGCTCCCACTACCTATTAATTGCTCTCAAATAGCCTCTGACAGCCTCTGAGCTTCTGGCCTTCATGTGTTACTAAGCCCAGCGGAACTGTTTCTGCTGACAAGTAAAGGGGCAAAGGTGGGTTACTGGCGCCCTAAAGGCAGTTTCTTCAGGCAGATCAGCCATGGTTGGCAGCTCATCTAGGAAAAGGAAAACTCTGATCTCAAACTTCTGCTGCCTTCTGGCTATACCCTCTCATGGGGAAGGCTCAGGAGTAAACTCTGAGGGGAAAATCTGGAGCTGGCGTCCCTAAGGCAGTCCTACATTGAGTTCTATGCTGACTGGCAACTCTTGCGACAGTGCTAGTACCAAACTGTATCGGCCTCTGCTGTTCCATTGGGTTCACCAGCTTGCTCATGATATCGTACTGCCCACGCTTTCATATCTAGACAGCTAGAATGCAATATCCATGGTCAACTCTGACCAACGGAGGCCTCAGGTTATTTCTTGCCAACTATCAGTGGCAAAAATCATTGCTTTTTGAACACAAACGCATGCAACTGGCGCTGGTTAAAAACTGCTTGCTCTAAGTACAGTGTGGTGTCTGAAGGCCACCAAAGTGCACACGTTTGATGCCAGCTAGAAACTGTTTGGCAACAATATCCTGCCCAAATTATGTGATATAGTGTCCCAGATAAATGAAGGAAACCCCAGCTATTTTCTCGATTAGTTTTTGTTCGTTAAGAGTTGTCCCAAATAAGCAGTTGGCCCGATTAACAGATTGCACAATTAATTGAAATCCTCTGTAATTGCAGCACCCAATTACATAATACGCTGGACATCACGTGCATATCTAAGACATCTCATTTTGCTATTAGGCTCAGCCATGAACCTATTGACAAAGTTCAGCTAAGCTAAGCTGAGGAGCTGGGCATATATCACACTTCCCCCACAGTTTCAGCCCAGCCTTTATTCTTGAATCTTGTGCCGTCCTATCATGTTAGCTGTGTGCTGAGCTGAATGGACAAAATAAGTACAAGTAAAGAGTTTATTTTTTAAAATTTTAATTGATTCAATCTTTTAAACAATTTACATTGGATAAATGCATTACTTTTGCATTTATTCGACAATATATTTTAAAATACATTTAAATCTAAACCAATTATTTTTAATTATTGATTATTGGTAAAATTTACATAGAAACAAAGAAAACCTACAGCACAATACAGGCCCTTCGGCCCACAAAGCTGTGCTGAACATGTCCTTACCTTAGAAATTACCTAGGGTTACCCATAGCCCTCTATTTTTCTAAGCTCCATGTACCTATTCAGGAGTCTCTTAAAAGACTCTATCATATCCACCTCCACCACTGCAGCTGGTAGCCCATTCCACGCTCTCACCACTCACTGTGTAAAAAAAACTTACCCCTGACATCTCTGTACCTAGTTCCAAGCACCTTAAATCTATGCTAAAACTCTCATGCTAGCCATTTCAGCCCTGGGAAAAAGCCTCTGACTATCCACACGATCAATGCCTCTCATCATCTTGTACACATCTATCAGGTCACCTCTCATCCTCTGTCGCTCCAAGGAGAAAAGGCCGAGTTCACTCAACCTATTCCCATAAGGCATGCTACTCAATCCAGGCAACATCCTTGTAAATCTCTTCTGCAGCCTTCCTATGGTTTCCACATCCTTCCTGTAGTGAGGCGACCAGAACTGAGCACAGTACTTTAAAAAGGATCTGATCAAGGTCCTATTTAGCTGTAACATTACCTCTCGGCTCCTAAACTCAATCCCATGATTGGTGAAGGCCAATGCACCATATGCCTTCTTAATCACAGAGTCAACCTGCGCAGCAGCTTTGAGTGTCCTATAGTCTAGGACCTCAAGATCCCTCTGATCCTCCACACTGCCAAGAGTCTTACCATTAATACTATATTCTGCCATTATATTTGACCTACCAAAATGAACCACTTCACACTTATCTGGGTTGAACTCCATCTGCCACTTCTCAGCCCAGTTTTGCATCCTATCAATGTCCTGCTGTAACTTCTGACAGCCCTCCAAACTATCCACAACACCTCCAACCTTTGTGTCATCAGCAAACTTACTAACCCATCCCTCCACTTACTCATCCAAGGCATTTATAAAAATCACGTTGGGTAGAGGTCCCAGAACAGATCCCCAAGCACACCACTGGTCACTGACCTCCATACAGAATATGACCTGTCTATAACCACTCTTTGCCTTCTGTAGGCAAGCCAGTTCTGGATCCAGAAAGCAATGTCCCCATGGATCCCATGCCTCCTTACTTTCTCAATAAGCCTTGCATGAGGTACCTTATCAAATGCCTTGCTGAAATCTATATACATCTACTGCTTTACCTTCATCAATGTGTTTAGTCACATTCTCAAAAAATTCAATCAGGCTCGTAAGGCACGACCTGCCTTTGACAAAGCCATGCTGACTATTCCTAATCATAAATCCTGCCTCTCAGGATCTTCTCTATCAACTAACTAACCACTGACGTGAGACTCACTGGTCTATAATCTCCTGGGCTATCTCTACTCCCTTTCTTGAATAAGGGAAAAACATCCACAACCCTCCAATCCTCCAGAACCTCTCTCTTCCCCATTGATGATGCAAAGACCATCGCCAGAGGTTCAGCAATCTCCTCCCTCACCTCCCACAGTAGCCTGGAGTACATCTCATCTGGTCCTGGTGGCTTATCCAACTTGATGCTTTCCAAAAGCTCCAGCACATCCTCTTCCTTAATGTCTACATGCTCAAGCTTTTCAGTCCTTTGTAAGTCATTTATCATTACAAGCATTTAGAAAGGTACTTGATCGCATTGTTTGTGGTTGCTATTGGCCTAGTCACAACTCTTGGACCCTCCGAAGCATCAAGGGTTCCAGCTCCATTGGACCTATAGGGCTATGAAAGGCTACTGTCTTTGGAAGAATTGTAGTAGGATGAGTATGAGGCATGGGCTAACCAAATACAATCCTTCCAATAAATGAAACTTATTAGTAGATAGAAGGAAACCATTTCTGCTTACTCGAGAACCTGGGAGCAGGGACAGGGTCTAAAAATTCAACCCTGTCCTTTCACAAATGAAGCAAGGAAAGTAGTTATACAGAAGGTGGTGCGCTTTGGGAATTCTCCTTCGCAAACAATAACTGATACCTGGTGTAATGCTAATTTCATATCTGAAATTAACAGGTTTAGATAATAAAAGGAAGTCAGGCAAACGGGGAAGGAGGAGGTGAGATTAATTAGCCTTTGGCTGCATGGTAATGCAGCAGTTGGTGCTGATGGGTTGAGCTTCTGGTTTAAGATGGCACTAGTGAATCTCAGTGACTTCTGGCTGGTGGCCAGCAGAACAAGGAGAACAACTAAATACTTTGCTAATCACTTTTTTATTCTGGTAAACGATCATCACAAATTGGAAGCAATTTGATGTGGCAGAACACAGATGAGGCAAGACAGCAGCAGACCTGTTGCTGAGAGCAAGGAAGACCCAAGGTTTGATTGAATTAAGTGCCGAGCTGCATTGGAAAGGTCAGGTACAGGCTGAACCAAGACAGCAGGGTACAGGCCCCAGAGTGTCTCAAAGTGACTGAAACCAACGTTTGGATGACGATTTAGGCACTGGGCCAAAATGGCGAAGTCAGCTACGGGCCAAACTGTGGTGGTATTGAAGTGACTGAGACCAATATTTGAACAATGATTTAGGTGCCGAGTCAGATTGAAAAGGTTAGGGTGTTGAGACGTGAGATGAGGGATGGGCTGGTTCAGCTTGTTGCTAGGCTCTGCGCTAACCTAAAGGTTTGGCACTAGACTCTCTGCAGACTTCAATTCAGAATGCTATTTTCTTGTCTTTCTTGTTTGCATGTTTTGCTTGATTTTCTCCACACATTGGCTGTTTGACGGTCTTTTTTTATGGGTTCTTTTGCGTTCCTTTGTTTCATGGCAGCCATAGGAGACAAATCTCAGGGTTGTATAATGTATAAATACTTTGATAATGAATGCACTTTGAACTTTGGAACTCTGAGCTCCCGTAATCTGGGTTCAGCTCTGACTTCTGGTGTCTTATGTTGGACTACGCACTTTCTCTTTATGACCGCACCTTTCCTTTGGCTGCTTCACTTTCCTCCCACATTCCAAAGACAGGTCGGTGGGCTCATTGGCTCTGTAAAGCACCCATAGTAAAGGCAGGTTAATAGCTAAAAGAATCAAAAGGCCATTAATGGACATGTGACAGGAAATAAGTTGCTGGGGCACAGTGAAATAAATCAAGTGGTAACGTGTTCAATAGCAGTGAAGAAAATAATTGCAGATGCCTGAAATCTGAAATAAAAATAGAAAAATACTAGAAATACTCAGCAGCATCTAAGGAAATGGAAATCAAGTTAGACCTCAACAGTTAGTTAACTCTGTTTCTTGTTCCTCTAAAGTTCTTGAACGTGCAGAGCATTCCTCTGCTTTCATAATGGGAACCAACATGGACTTGTTACGAATGAGGAGCAACTCTGATGGGCACAAGGGTGCAAAGTCGCTCCCCCCCTTTTTGAGAATCACAAAATCGCTATTATTTCGGGTCTGATACCCAGGAAATGAGAGAGATAAACAGCTCATGTCAGTAATGAGAGAGAGACAACGCAGGGATACACAAAGGTTGGAATGTCTCCTATTGACAAAGACAGAGATTACTGCTATTGTCTCTTGAAGAAGGAATTGTGTATTGAGTACTATTCTATTCATTGAAACCCCTCAGGGGGCAACCAGAGTGGTCTGGTTGAGGGACTGCATCATCCCAACCTGATTGACACCTGAGACCCTGTGAGTGAGGATAAAAGTAGGGTCTGGGGAACACCCCTCAGACGCACCAGGAGAGACGCTACGAGACCGGTGGGGGCTTGTGTGTGTGTGTCCACCCTTGCCTGGGTGACGAGTCCTCCATGGAACGGTCTAGCTAAAGGACAGAGGGGTCATACGTGAATGGCCACAACAACAACGGATCAAGATCGTAAAAGGAAAGTCGGCAAGTCAATAGCTGTTACTCTCTCTCTCTCTCCAACAATTGCAACACAGTGATCAACAACTACCACAGCCTGCATGAACCAAACTGAACTTTATATTTCCATCGGACAATTCATTATCCCCTAGACAATGACAGAGCTTATTTCTTATTGATTATTATTATACCCGCACTTTTAGGTTTAGTTTTGATGACGTATATTATCTGTATATTTGCACTGATATTATTTTTGTGTATTTTTACTAATAAATACTGTTAAAAATAGTATCATCAGACTTCAACGGATATTCCTATCTTTGCTGGTAAGATACCCAGTTACGGGGTTCGTAACAGACTTGATGGGCAGAATTACCTCCTTCTGCATTGTAATAAGTAGTAGGTCTCTGTGGAGCATGAGCCCCTATTGCTTTTTCCTATTTGCTTCCTTCCTATAACCAATGCTTTTCTCTGTCCTTGGGAACTTCAGAGCCATTAAGAATCAACTACATCATGTATATAGGAGTCACTGTGCCAGGGTAGCAGATTCTATTCTCTGATGGAACTTAATTTACAGTTTACAATGATGGACATTGAACTTGAGATTGGCACTAATTGCTGTTACATCAGAATAAAAGTGATAGGCCCAGAATCAAAGACAGGTTGAAAACCATATCAAATATCTAACTCCATTGGGCAAAGAGTAGCTTGCAATATTGATAGTTGATAGGAAGGAGGAAATCAGTGCTCATCCAAATATGTCAATGTCATGTTTTGTTGATGCCTCTGAGGAAGCATGATGCCTGCACAGGGATCCCAGGTACGCACCTGATGTATTGAAACTAGTGCCATGCCTCTTTACTGCAAATCAAAGTTACTTCTCCTATATTTGAAGGAAACTCTAGGAAATTTGAAATGAATAGAGTTATGGTTAAAGTAACACATAGCATTTAACCAACTTATTTAAATATCACATGATGCCATATTCTTCTAGGGGTTCACCCTAGCATCATTGTCCTCACACATGACTGAGTTTGGAACAGAGCTAGAGGGATCATAACCGAAGCAAGTGGAAATATCCTGAGACAATCAAAAGTTGTAACTGGTTGTTCAAGTCACCAGACAATTGAGGATGTACGAGACACAATAATGGGACCTTGGTAAAGTAATCCATTTTGTGGACCAAAAAGGTATTTACTATGCATTAATATTAAAACTGAACCTGTCTATGTTGAACTGCAAGAAACATTCCTATAGATATTGAAGTGACACGATGATGTATCTATTTCTAATGTATACACCCAATCTATTCATTTTAAGTAATCATATCATAGAAGAACAATTAATTAAGCTAAGGGAATGCAATTTTTTCAGTTCTAGCAATGAGTACAGTGTCAGAGACAAGTACACAGTGGAGAAGGCCGAATTGAATAAGGAAGACAGTTAACAGATTGAATCCGTAATGATTGAGTACATGTGTGTTCAGTGTAGCTTTGTTTTCAAAGAGGAAAAGCAATGTGGCGTATTTATTTCCTACTTCTCCTCCCTCAATTCTATTCAGCAAAACAAGTGGGACACCTGCCCCGACACTTCCTCCCTCACTACCATTCAGAGCAGAACAAGTGCTACACCTGCCCCTACACTTCCTCCCTCACTACCTTTCAGGGCCCCTTCCACATGAGGCGACACTTCACCTGTGAGTCTGTTGGGGTCACATACTGTGTCTGGTGCTACCAGGGTGGTCTCCTGTATACCAGTGTGACTCGTCATAGATTGGGAGAGACCGCTTTGCCGAGCACTTATGCTTTGTCCGCCAGAAAAAGTGGGATCTCCCAGTGGCCACCCATTTTAATTCAAATTCACATACCCATTATAACGTGTCAGTCCTTGGCCTCTTCTTCTGTCATAATGAGGCCACTCTCAGGTTGGAAGAGCAACATCTATTCTTTCTGAGTAACCCTCAAGCTGATGGAATGAAAATTGATTTCTTGACCTT
Organism: Hemitrygon akajei; assembly: GCF_048418815.1. Taxonomy (NCBI): domain Eukaryota; kingdom Metazoa; phylum Chordata; class Chondrichthyes; order Myliobatiformes; family Dasyatidae; genus Hemitrygon; species Hemitrygon akajei. The sequence goes on along the minus strand of NC_133131.1, from coordinate 90,172,802 downwards.
CTGGCAATTCCCCCCTCTTCTCCATTTTCCATTCCCTTTTCTCTCACTCACCTTATCTCCTTACCCATCCATCACCTCCCTTTGGTGCTCCTCCCCCTTTCCTTTCTTCCATGACTTTCTGTCCATTCCTATCAGATTCCCCCTTCTACAGCCCTGTATCTCAATCAACTTCCCAGCTCCATTTCACCCTTCCCCTGTCCCAGTTTTACCTATCACCATGCGTTTCTTCCTCCCCTTGCCCCACCTTTTAAATTTACTCTTCATCTTTTTTTCTCCAGTCATGATGAAGGGTCTTGGCTTGAAATGTTGACTGTACTCTTTTCCAGACATGCTACTTGGCCTTCAGATTTCCTCCAGCATTTTGTGTGTGTTGCTGGCATATTTATTTGGTATATAAAGAGTTCATATGGTATGAAAATTAATGATGTGAATATATGACTTAAGATCGTGTATTGTTGTGCTTTGCTGTTAGACCAGATTAAAAATAATCAACTTTGTTTAGCACTCCTGGATACCCTGGAGATATAATGGAAGTTGGAAATTACCAGCAATCCCAGTATAGCCTGAGGTTCAAGATGCACCTCAGAATCGGTTACATGATGCTTTCCGGAGAATTCATGATTATATTTTGACTGTATTGTTATGCTATCAAATTTGCATATATCATTTGAATAGAATTCAACATTCAAATGTCTTTCACAGGTGGATTCGAGAAGCTGTCAGACCGTGGTTTGATGTTTTAGAATAGCTTACCGTTCTCTCAGCTATGCTTGAAAAGCAATCTATTTGGAATAAATTCCAGTTGTCTTTAACACATGAGATAATGGTTCTGCTAGAGGTAACGTCTTGACATCATTTCACAAAAAAAAGTATGAAATCCAATTAAATATGCAAGAAAGGTACCTGTGAACATTTATTTAATAACCTTGTTAAAAAGAATGTATTAACTAATAAATAAGTTACAAAATAAATCTAGTGTGACTTCCTTAATGTAAGAAAATTAAAATTTTACTCTGTGCATTAAATTTATTGATATATGCATTATTTAAATAATATTTAAAATTTAAATAATTGAATTTAACAATATTAAACAGGCATTTTTGATATCTTTTTTTATGCAGATGTACAGTTGTGTTATTGGACTCACAAAATTCACAATTTACTTAACAGTCTCATTGAACATATAATTGGTGAGAATTGGTATGCTCATCTGAGCACAAATGCATTGAGAAGTGTTCTTTCCATCTTGTTTCTCCACGCACACGTATTTGTACATTACGGATTGTAAATGTACCATGAACTAACATGAATGGATAACATTTTGAAATAAAATTTCACCCACTATTATATATTAAAAATCATTTTTAAGAATGATAACACGATGAAGCTGCATTGATTCGGCAGTTTTTTTTTATCACAATACACCTTCTTCTGTTAGTGTCTAGTTCTTCATCTAAGAATCAATTTATTTTAAGTGACAGAAAATGACTTCAAAACTATCATCCAGAACAATTTATTTGTGATAGCTCTTTTAGACCAATGATCAATTTCTTTGTAAATATAAAGCTTATAAAGTATGTCTATTAGTGCTCTGGTGTCAAACAAAGAAATAAATTTGAGAACTACATTCAAGACCTGGAAAGCAGTGGCAATTAGAGTAACTCAAATAAGTGATTACAGTGTATTAAGGGCATTTGTTGGTGCTGACTCCTGGCACAACTTTTGAGCTGTTAGGTCAATTTTAGACAAATTGGGACGACATCAGAATCGATAGAGATCCCTGCTGAATATGGTTTGTGTGATATGATAGCTGTAAACAAGAAAACTAACCTCTGGTTTGAAGGCCTGGTCCACAGGATTCATGTGCTCCTGGGCTGTCTTGACGGACATACCAAGGTACCAACTGACAGCGCCGCCATTTGTGTGTTTTCCACCTATTGAAAATAATACATAATTAGTTATATAGTATTTAACTAAGAAATGAAGAAGTTGCATTTATTTTTAAGTCAATTATTTAATTTTCATTTTCCCATAAAATGCCTTCCAATCTTGTACCTTCTTCCTTCTAAAGGTGGAACTACTTGGAAATCGGATTTGCAAGGAAAGATCGACTTGGGCTTCTTGGCCTCAAGCTGATGTGAAGAAAAACTTTAACATAAAAAACTAAATTAAAATACAGTTGAAAATTTACCAAAAAGATTAAATGCAGTGTTAGAACTGATATGAAGAAATTCTTCTTCATATAAAGCATGATTAATAAGCTATATCAAGTTGTCATTCTTAAAATGGATTTTTTTTATCTGTATGTTTTAAAAATTTTATTCCAAAATATTATCCATTAGCTATTTGCAGATTTACATACAGTAATGCACAATCACATGGAATAACTTTCAGATACAGATGCAAGAACAAAAGCTTCAGTATTTGAAGGCTTTTCCATTTGTTGACTGTTCTTTGTATGAAGGATTTCTTGATAATAGGACAAAATACATATGTGAGTCTGTTTAGGAAACAGTTGGGTATTACAAGAGAGGAAGCAGAGTGATGTAGAGAGACATGTTAAGACTTTGCAAATAGCTAAATTAACATGGGTTTTCTTTATTCATAATGATTCTATAATCCAACAATTACTGCAACATGCAAGGTACAGTAATTTGCTGCTAACATTCTCTACTAGTAACCATTTGTAAGACTGCAGAAGGTTTTAATGATTGTAATAGCTGCATTGTTTGAAGAAGTTGGAATTAAGAATCCACTGTCTTTCCCCTCCCATATCTGGACAGACACAATGTCCTGGTAATATCATGATTTTATGAATATTAAATACTTTGCTCAAGGACCCAATGCAATTATCGTGCGGGTGTTACAGTATTTCTTCCAGTTTTCCTCTCTGCTCACAGTGTGATCAGAATATAGCTAAATTTGTGGCAATGGCTTTAATGAGGTTAAAAAAAATGCAAGGCCATGCAGAATAGTTGTTTTGCCCCCTGTACTTTGTTTTGTCTTGCCACGTGGTGAAAATGATGTTCATTGTGCCTCTCCATGGAATTAGTGTGGTTCAAAAAGCAGATCTACAACCTTTGGGATCAAATCTTTGAGGAAGATACTTGAGAAAACACTATCTGTAACAGTCCACCAGGAGACATGGCTCTGACTACCACAGTCAATTTGTCTCCTGGATTCTTTGAAATTTACTGGAATATCCTCCTCTTCCAAGAGGTTATGGATTTATAACTGAATTCCTCACTGCAGAGTATTAGAACTTCAGTGAACATGCTATCTGCCACCTGTGCCTTTTTTGACTGTCTGTAAGTGAAGAATAGTGTCAAAGCAGGATCAGATCCTCAATATGGATTTTGAGCTCTGTCGTGGGACAAAGTTACCAGGTAGAAAGGAAATGATTCAAGGATGTCCAGAATCTCTTTATAAACAACTTTCATGACTTCAGGTCTTCATTAATGTGACCTCAAGTGGGGGAAAAAATATTTTGACTGACAAGGAACTAGGAATCAAAGCATCAAGGCCAAATAAGAGGCCATAGTAAATGACAGGAAAAGTATTTCACCTCACAACCTACTTACCTACTATGTTTGTACTTGCATCAAGCATTTACTGTCCCATGCATAGCAAGTCTGTGGGTCTCACATAAACCTCATCAGCCACCTCAGAACCTACAGAAATGCAGTGGAAGCAAGTCATCCTCAAACCCAAGGGAGTGACTCAGGCAAGAGTTTTGGCTCACAATCTATTTGTAGGTGTTTCACTGAATAAAGCTATGGTGAGTACCAGTCTGGTCTCCTGAGTCCATTTTCCAAAGCAAAGAAGAGCTTCTGACTGTCCTCCTCCTTCCACGGAACAAATGCATTAGAAACTCCACCAAGAGTTTGTGGGGAAGAAATTGAATTTGCCCAGGGAATGAATGAGCTGCCTGACTCTCCTGTTTGACTGACCCCAGCCTTCTCCATGCCAGCACAATTTCAACCTTGAGCAGCATACACAAAATGTTGGAGGTACTCAGCAAACTCATCATCTATGGAGGGTAATACACAGTCAGCAGTTTGGTCCAAGACCCTTCTCTTTCTATTGGTACATGCATTTCTATTGGTACATGGCTTTTAACAAGAAATTTCATTGGCTGATCCGTAAGCTTTGGTCGGATAGAATCCAGGATGAGTAATTCAATGGATATCATACTGGCTTTGTGGTAAGAATCACAGGATGATAGTTGAGGATTGTTTTTCATATTGGAGGCTCGTGACCAGTGATGTGCCACGTCCTCTCCCGTTGCTTGTCAGGGACCAGAAGACAGAGCTTCAGAAATAGAAGGATGTCTCTTAGAACAGAGATGAGGAGGGGTTGAATCTGTGGAATTCATTGGAGGCCAAATCATTGGGAATATTTAAAGTGGAAGCTGATAGGTTCTTGATTAGTAAGGGTTTCAAAGGTTATTGGGAGAAGGCAGGAGAATGAGGTTGAGATGTATCATAAATCAGCCATGATTGAATAGAGGAGCAGATTCAATGTACTGAATACTTATTAAAGTGGGCACTGAGTGCATGTTCATGGTGTTCTGTTGTTATAGCCCATCTACTCACGGTGGTCAGCAGCACAGGAGCGCCGCAGGGAACCGTACTCTCTCCGGTCCTGTTCACCCTGTACACATCAGACTTCCAATATAACTCGGAGTCCTGCCATGTGCAGAAGTTCGCTGATGACACGGCCATAGTGGGGTGTGTCAGGAATGGACAGGAGGAGGAGTATAGGAAACTGATACAGGACTTTGTGATATGGTGCAACTCAAACTACCTGCGTCTCAATATCACCAAGACCAAGGAGATGGTGGTGGACTTTAGGAGATCTAGGCCTCATATGGAGCCAGTGATCATTAATGGAGAATGTGTGGAGCAGGTTAAGACCTACAAGTATCTGGGAGTACAGTTAGACGAGAAGCTAGACTGGACTGCCAACACAGATGCCTTGTGCAGGAAGGCACAGAGTCGACTGTACTTCCTAAGAAGGTTGGCGTCATTCAATGTCTGTAGTGAGATGCTGAAGATGTTCTATAGGTCAGTTGTGGAGAGCGCCCTCTTCTTTGTGGTGGCGTGTTGGGGAGGAAGCATTAAGAAGAGGGACGCCTCACGTCTTAATAAGCTGGTAAGGAAGGCGGGCTCTGTCGTGGGCAAAGTACTGGAGTGTTTAACATTGGTAGCTGAGCGAAGGGCGCTGAGTAGGCTACGGTCAATTATGGATAACTCTGAACATCCTCTACATAGCACCATCCAGAGACAGAGAAGCAGTTTCAGCGACAGGTTACTATCGATACAATGCTCCTCAGACAGGATGAAGAGGTCAATACTCCCCAATGCCATTAGGCTTTACAATTCTACCGCCAGGACTTAAGAACTTTTTAAAAGCTATTATTAATGCTTTTTGAGATAGTGATTTAGATGCATATCATATTTTTTTACTGAGTTAAGTATTGTATGTAATTAGTTTTGCTACAACAAGTGTATGGGACATTGGAAAAAAAGTTGAATTTCCCCATGGGGATGAATAAAGTATCTATCTATCTATCTATCTATCTATTTAGAGATGATCTTTTGCACATCATAGCTGTAACATGTGGTTACTTGAGTTACCCTCACCTTCCTGTCAGCTTGAGCCCGCCTGGCCATTCTCCTCTGACCTCTCTCATTAACAAGGCATTTTCACCCACAGAACTGCCGCTTACTGGATTTTTTTTTTTTTTTTTTTTTTTTTTTTGCACTGTTCTCTGTAAACTCCTGAGACTGTTATGCATGAAAATCAAAAGAGATCAGCAGTTTTTTCAGATACTCAAACCACCCCATCTGGCACCAACAATCATTCCACGGTGAAAGTCATTTCTTCCCCATTCTGATTTTTGGTCTGAACAACAACAGAAACTCTTGACCATGTTTACTTGCTTATATATATTGAGTTGCTGCCACATGATTGGTTGTTTCGCTATTTGCATTAACAAGCAAGTGTATACGTATACCTAATAAAGTGGCCACTGGGTGTTTATAAATGATATGGATGAAAATGTAGCTGGGATAATTAGTAAGTTTGGTGATATAATGGACAGTGAAGGCTATCAAGGTTACAACAGGATCAAGATCAACTGGGAAAGTGGGTCAAGGAATGGCAGATGGAACTTAACTCACCCAAGTGTGAAGTGTTGCTTTTTGGGAAGTTAAACCAGGGCAGAACATACACATTGGTAGCGAGTGGATGGAACAATCAGACAGATTAAGTGGAAGAGCTCAGAACAATTAAATTTTGAAGGCATTTGGACAAGTGCATGGACAGAAAAGATTTAGAGGGGAATGGACCAACTGAAGGCAAATGAGACTAGAATAGACATCTTGTTTGATATGGTCACATTGGACCAACTGTCCTGTTTACAAGCTGTATAACTTTATGACTATAACCTCTGCACGGTCCCTTGCAGAATAACTTCCTATTCACTAAGTGACTCTACTAATCAAATATTGAAGAGCTCTTTTTTGGGTAGAGTCAAGCCAGCTAGACTTGCCTCACTTAGTTTCTCAAAACAGCAATTAGTTTAATATATATCACTGCAGTATTCATGACTTTCCAACAGGCTGGCTGTTGCTCATTCCTACCAATGAAATAACATTTTTAATGTGTATTAATTTCTTCAGCAATATTAATTTACCTTGGTATTACTTTTGAATTGGTGCGGTACTATAACACAAGAATCCTCCAAAAGGGCTCACTACATGACTGTGATTTGTTTGCTGAGTGAATAAAATATGAGTTTCTAAAAAAGTCTCCTTCCCTCTAAGCTTGATTTTAACCCATCCTCCTGAGTCATTGTTATACAAGAAATAATCCTGTGGCAAACTGATAAGAATTACATCAATTCAGTTGCTGACTTTATCCTAATAGACCCATCAAATTCACAAATGGAATGAAATCTGCCCCTAGAATATTGAATCCAAAGTATGGAATCTTTATTAATGTGTAACAGTAACTGTGGTTTTAGTACCTTCATTAAAATAACATGCAAAGAGCCTTTCAACATTTTATGCATTAATTTTGCAGTGAGTTAAGTTTTATCTGTGCAATGATATAACAAAATGAGAATACACCTGTAGTTTAGAATTATCACAGTTTAAGTTTCACAAGAGAAAAATATATCAGCTTGCCAATTTGCTAATTTTTGATTTACAAGCCCGTGAACTTTTAAGCCCCTTGTATACTGTACACTGTCATAATCTAGTCCAGTGAAATTTCATTGAAAACGTATTGCTATCACCATGCCAAGTAAGATTATTGTATGTAACCAAAGCTAAAAAAACTTTCATTAATCAATTTAATACAATCATTAAAATAAAATGCTCTTCCCCCTCAATGGTCCAGATTTCATGAGAATGCAGTTTGATTATTTATTTTCAGTGGTATGAATCCAAAGAATTACAGTTACCAATAATTTGCATAATAGACATCAGTCTTCACTTTTTCAGTCAAACTCTTCACCTATTAGAGCCTTTTTTTTAAGATGCAGATTTACTAATCATAGAAAATGGCCATTTTGCCCATTACAACTGTGTTGCTCTTTGAAAGACCTTTATATTTGATTCCCCTGTCCTATTCTTCTACCACAATTGCTAATTGAGAACTTATTAATTCTGTTTTGAACATGTAATGTAGTGAATTCTTAATGAAATGATTTGCTGTGTAGAAATGATCTTTGACTTACCAATCACTTTAAACCTGAGACTTCTAATTACCAAACCCTTGTCAGCATAATTGTTTCTTTATATCTGCTCTAGTCAAACCACTCATAATTTTGAACAACTTTATCCAAAAGCATTTCCATGCTAAGTGTAACCCCATCTTCTCCGTATTTCTATCTAATCAAAGGTCTTTATTCTGTTACCATTCTAGAAAAGCTCCACTTCATATTCTCTAAGGTCTTGTCATGCCACCTAAAGTCTAATGTCTGGAACTGAATCCATTATTCCAGTTTAGACCTAACTAGTGACACACAGACATGTTGTATATAGCATGGCCGCTACACTCCATTCATCTATTTGGAAAACCAAAGGTTTTCACCATTTCTATCAATCTGCCAAGTTACTTTCAAGATTTGTGTTCACACTTCACCAGCTCTATTTTATGTGTTTTCCTTAAAATGTTATCATTTATAATCATTTACATAGTAAAGCAATTTTAGAATATACAGATTTGTACAGAATATAAGGTGCCTGTAAAAGTATTCACTCCTCATTGGAAGGTTTCATATTTTATTGTTTTACAACATTGAATCACAGTGGATTTAATTTGGCTTTTTTGACACTGATCAACAGAAGAGGACTCTTTCGTATCAAAATGAAAACAGATCTCTACAAAGTGATCTAAATTAATTACGAATATAAAACACAAAATAATTGATTGCATAAGTGTTCACCCCCCCCCCCCTTTAATATGACACACCAAATCAACATCGGTGCAACTAATCATCATTAACTTTGGAAGTCACATAATTAGTTAAATGGAGATCTATTTTTGAAGTCCTGTGTGCAGTCAATGTGTTTCAATTGATTGTAGTAAGAATACACCTGTATCTAGAAAGTTCAACTGCAGGTGAGTCAGTATCCTTGCAAAAACTACACCATGAAGACAAAAGAACACTCCAAGCAACTCTGTGAAAAGGTTATTGAAAAGCACAAGTCAGGAGATGGATACAAGAAAATTTCCAAGTCACTGAATATCCCTTGGAGTACAATTAAGTCGATCATTAAGAAATGAAAAGGATATGGCACAGCTATAAATCTGCCTAGAGCAGGCCATCCTCAAAAGCTGAGTGACCGTGCAAATAAGGGCTAATGAGGGAGGCCATCAAGAGATCCATGACACCTCTGGATGAGTTACAAGCTTCAGTGGCTGAGATGGGAGAGACCGCACACAGCAACTGTAGCCCAGGTGTTTCACGAGTCGTAACTTTATGGGAAGGTGGCAAAGGAACGCCACTGTTCAAAAATTTCACATGAAAACTCGGCTAGAGTTTGCCATAAGGCATGTGGGAGTCTCTGAAGTCAGTTGGAAGAAGGTTCTATGGTCTGATAAAACCAAAATTGAGCTTGTTGGCCATCAGACTATACACTATGTTTGGCATAAGCCAAATGCTGCATATCATCAAAAATACACCACCCCTTTCATGAAGCATATTTGTGGTTGAATCATGCTGTGGGGATGCTTCACTGCGGCAGTCCCAGAAAGGCTTGTGAAGGTAGGAAATAATATGAATGCAGCAAAATATAGGGAAATCCTGATGCAGTATGCAAGAAACTGCAAATTGGGAGAAGATTTTTATTCCACAAGACAATGACCCTAAGCGTAAAGCCAAAGCTACACAGGAATGGCTTAAAAACAACAAAATTAACGTCCTGGAGTGGCCAAGTCAGAGTCCATACCTTTATCCAATTGAGAATTTGTGGCTGCACTTGAAAAGGGCTGTTCACTCTCAATCCCCATGCAATCTGAGAAAGCTTGAACAGATTTGTAAATAAGAATGGGGAAAAATTGCAGGGTCCAAATGTGCAAAGCTGATAGAGACCTATCCACATAGACTCACGGCTGTAATTGCTGCTAAAATGCATCTACTAAATACCGATTTGCAAGGGGTGAATAATTATGCAATCAATTATTTTGTGTTTTATATTTTTAATTAGTTTAGATCAGTGGGTATCTATTTTCACTTTAACACAAAAGAGTCTTTTTCTGTTGATCAGTGTCAAAAAAAACTAAACTAAATCCACTGTGATTCAATATTGTAAAACAACAAAACATGAAACCTTTCGGGGGGGTGAATACATTTTATTGGCACTGTACACAGCGGATTTTCTAACCACAAGATGCTGGAGGAACTCAGCAGGCCAGGGAGCATCAATGGAAAAAAGTACAGTCATTTCCAGCGTCTGCCGATTTTCTCTTGTTTGTGACTTTTTATACTATAGCTGATTGCTCCTTAGTCGGGAATTAAATTTACATCTGATTAAGTAATATAATTCAAAATACCTCTGGATTGTTAGGTATAGGTGACACTTTTCTTTCCATAAAAAAAAGCAAATGGCTGTGCAGGAAATGAAAGAGGAGATTTGTTGTTTAGTGCTTCGTATTATTTAAACAAGATGGATAGCAAGCCTGAGTTTTACAGAGAGAGAAAAAAAAGCAGAATTGAAAGTCAAATAAGGCTCTGAGTTTAGAACTAGTGAATATACATGGGTTCATCCATCATGAGAAGACAGATAAATGCTTTAGCCATAAAACTACTCTGACAGCAGTGCCCCATCTATCTCAAGCAGATGGACTTAATAGTGGCCAGTCTTTCTACCAACAATTGATATGCTCATTCATCTGGTTCATAATATTACTTTGTACTTTCTCGTAAGGATTCCGACAGAGAAGTCCAACAGACTATGTTAAGAGATTAAGGGTTAGAGCTATGAGAGGTTTCTCATCAAATTCCTACAGTGTGTTTAGATATCTTTTGGGAAGGCCTTTGCCATATAAATGCAGTCAAGAAGCAGGTAGCAGCAAGGGTAAGAGAGGGAAATCATGGCTGGTGGAAAGGAATGAGGCTATCAATTTTCTACAAAGGGTGCATACAGGTGGTTGAAACTTGGGAGGTGGGAACATAAGGAGGAGTAGCAAGGAAGGGATTGTTGTGATGGAGAAGAGCTTGGTGAGGGAATTTTCAGCTCGAAGCAGGTAGATTCATTTTAACAGACAGAAACATACCTGTACCCATTCTGCTTGACCCACAATCAGCACAATAAATGCACTCATAAGGTGATTCTGGCTCTTAATGTCCTTCTTCATCAGGACATTCATGTTTCTAGCCTGAATGTGGCACCACTGCAGATCCATTACAAAACCAATTATGTGTTTGTCTTCTGACAGCAATCACAATATTTTCATATAGAAGCTATTATAAAGATTAGCTTTGTTTAAAGGGCCAATTTGATTGTAATGATCTACTTTGAAAATTTAGCACTCTTCAACTCTGAGTCACAACTCCATGAATAAGTACTAGTTAGGCAGACAACACACTCATATTGCTATATCAACTTTACAGTGAATGCACCTCAAGTATGCAAATGAGAATTTAAACAGCTTGGACTAATCAAGCAATACATATTCACAAGACAGCGAGCCAAAGAGTGCTAACCAACTATATCATCATACTGAACTGTTCAGTTTATCTGTAAATGCTACATTTTGAAGAAAGAAACCAGTTTGTATGAGAAGTCAAAATTCTTGCTGCATGTTCCACTATTGTGTTTATGAGTTCACTAATGGCTGTGTGTTCCACCTGAGATCATCTGGCTTGACATTAATAACGAACTGAAATTAAACGCTTCCTAAAATCAGAACCTTTTTAACATGGAGAATGAAGAAATTGCTTCATTCGTAAAATAATTGTAAAGAAAAGCACAATAATTAATCGAAATTAAGCATGAGTTGAGTTTAATGCAGTCAGATTATATTCCATCTGATGGTCATTTTTACCTGTAATTATTGCAGACAGGAGGGGACTCACAATCCTTCTCCTCAAAGAGTGTATCAGGACAATCACGCCCTCCGTTTGATGGTAATTGAATAATGATACGATGGCGGGATTGCTTTGCTGTGTTTTCTTCTCCTGCAAGTAATGAAATATCACAACAGTTCATGAATAAGGCTTAGATCCTGCACTGTGTACAGATTTAATAAAAAAAACTTTAACTTGCAGATTGCCTTTTTGTACACACAACTAGATAAGGAATTAATATTTTAAATCCAGGGCGATGTTCAAAAGAGTCATTGTGGAGGATTTTGATTGTACAGGCAAGGAAACACTGTTGCCAGTGGCAGACTGATCAATAATCAAACAAAACAGAATTAAGCAGGTCAGACAATATTCTGTGGAGAAAGAAAAAATGGGTTACAATGGCTGACCTTCCATCAGAACTGTCCAGTTTTGACACAAAACAGAATAGACGACAATCTGAAATTGGTGAATTCAACAACGAATCCCAGGGGCTGCAACGTACCTAAAAGCAGATGAGATGTTGTTCCTTGAGCTAACACTGACCTTCATTACAACCTTGTAGGAGACTAATGGGACAGCAGAATGTAAATTAAAGTGTCAGGTGACTGGAAGCTCAGGGATGCTTTTGTGATCTGAAGATAAATGTTCTATAAAGTGGTCACTTAATCTGTGTTGTTTTTTTCTGATGTGCAGTACAGCACAAAAGTCGTAGGCACCTTAAATTTTCATATTGTTTCTGTTTCCAGTTCTGATCATGGATTTTTGATGTAAAATATTAACAGTACTTCTTTTTCCACAAATGCTGCCTGCCTTGATGAGTGTTTCCAACATTTTCTTTTTCTGAGTTCTGGCTTAACTCTGTTTTCCTCTCTACATAAGCTGCCTGACCAGTGGCATATATCTTGTTTATTTTTTTGTTTTAGATTTCCAAAAACTTCTGTGCTCTGCCTCTCTCAATTCCAATATGTTCTTTTCCTTTTCTTTTAAATTAATCGCCAATTTGCCCTCTTTCATCCAGTAGCAAGATCCCTTCAAAAGCATAGCGTCACTTGGATATGCTTGGCCTCTCATCAACACATTCCTCCTGTTTGCTCCACCTTTTCCCCTCGGTGAAATCAAAAGCATGTTACTTTGCTTTTTATTTCTCCAGTTCAATGGACAGGTTATTGACCAGAAATATTAACTCAATTTCACTTTCTATAGAAGAATACCTTAAATGCTGAGCACTGCCAGCACTTTCTATTTTTATTTCAGGGTCCTAGAATTTGTGGCTGCTTTGATTTTCAAGGCTGCTGAAATTTTGAAAAAGCTTTAGATGGTAAGATGCTAGGAAATAACAATGCCTGTCTCACATAGTCTTAATTTGAATAGTGTGGATTTAGTTGATAGTAAAGGAGATAATAAGGACATTGATCTGGTTGAAAGTAATTGGAAGATAGATAATGGTAATAATATTAGCAGGAAGATGAGGTGAAATATCCTAGCACCCAGTAATATTCAGAAGTGAATTGAATTAAGATGCTCATGGTGCAAACATTGCACTTCAGTTGTAAAGGGAATGGCCCGATTGGGAATCAAATTCAGGTTGCCGGGTTGAAATTCCAGCACTCGACCACTGCATCACTGAGGATTGTGAGTGAGCCCAATTGCAGAAAGCACAACGCAGACAGGAGTTGATATGCTGATTTGAAAGTGACTTTTATTTTCTTTTAGCCAAGATGGGCAAAAACAGGAAACCAGTCCAACTCAGAAATGCAGTAAGTTCACAAACCAAACCAAACATAAGATGCACAAACAAGATCCAGAAATGGCAGACAGACATAAAAACACACAAAGAAGACTCAAAAAAATCCAGTCAGAGGCTTTTGCTACTTACAATGTCACACTTTCAGACAGAACAAAGTAAGGTACAAGAAGCAGTTTTTAAATACACAGATAATAATTGGCAACATGTGCAGTCAATGATCAATAACAAGAGAGTCCGATCAGTTCTGAAAAAACCCTTAGGGAACTTTGTCTGCCCCTGCTAGCCAACCCCAGAATAGACTGGAGTCCAAGTATCAATAGGGAAAAGCAACTCTAAAACACAGTGCACGATAAAATAACTTTTTTAAGTAATCATAGTAATATAAACCCAGTGGTGAATGGATAACTCACATTCACTCATTAAAATGAAACAAATCTGGATTTATGCTTAGGAACTAACTTATAATTACATTTAATTTCTGTTAAGATTCACTTAATAGTTTTGTTAACTGCTTCCCACTTCTTCTGACTTCTCATCATTCCTTATGCCATTTTACCTTCATGAAACATGATTCAATTTATTTCATTCTAAGTTCTGAGTCAGAAAGTTGTGGGTTCAAATCCCATTCAATGTACAGTGCCTTGAAAAAGTAATCAGCCTCCAACCAGGGATTTTTATCAGTTTAACTGAGAATTTCATTTGTGAATAACCTGCTCCATTTTTCTCAGTGCATCCCATAAAAACAGGGAAATTTGTAAATGACAAATACAATCATCTGATGAGCTGAAGAGGATAAATAACTATGCTGCTCCATTGGTAAGCCAAAAATTGCAGTAATAGGATGAGGATGTAAATCAATACTTAAAACTGTTGCTGTGTGCATACATCTGCTGATGCTTCTGGACGCATCATCAGTGATGTTCCTGGAATCATCGGGTGTTTCAGGTCTTTCAACATCATACACCCTTCTCCAGGTGACCCAGCTGGGGCTGATCAGACCCCAGCTTGTGTCCAGATAGCTAGCTACACATGACTCCATGGCTCCTCTCTCTTGAGCCACAGCCACCTTGAGGCCCTCTCTGCTATATCGGTGATATTGCGGATGGCTCTCCTCTTCCTCTCTCCCTCGATGCCCAAATTGTTGAAGGCTCTGGCTAAGGAACGGGCTGCGAATCTCCTGCAACCAACTTCCACTGGGAGACACCTCACAGTTGCTGACCAGTCCTGCGTACTTCGATAGCTTCCTTTCAAAGCCTCTTCCAAGCAATCTTCCCATTGGACTGTCAACTCCGGCATCACCACCTGGTTCGTAGACTCAGACAAAAGGACAATATCTGGTTGCAGGATGGTGGCTGCAATAATATCAAAAATGTCTTTCCAATATTTCTCCAAAAGAGGACAAGACCAGAACAAATGAGGCAAAGAAGCTACCTCAGAATGACATCTATCACAGACCAGGATTTATATGATAGTAAAAATGAGCTAGCTTGTCTTTAGACATGTGGGCCCTATGCACTACCTTAAATTGTATCAACGCATGTTTAGCACATATACAGGAGGAGTTAACCAATTGGAGAATTTTCTCCCATTTCTCTGTAGGTAAGGAAAGTTGAAGTTCCTTTTCCCATTCATTCTTAATTTTATCTGATATACCTGGCTGTATTTCATAATCATATCATAAAGTTGCTATTAAATCCTTCTGATAAGGGTTTAAACCTAAAACTTTTCCATGATATCAGTTGGATATGAATTTGGAAAAGTATGTAACATATTATTCAAAAAGTTTCTAATTTGTAGTATCTAAAAAATGTGACCTGGGAAGATTATACAAAGTACTTATTAGACAACTGTTCAAAATACATGAAACAGTTATCCAAGAATAAGTCATGAAAACATGTTATACCCTTCATTTTCCATACCAAGAAGGCTTGATCCATAACAGAAGGTTGAAAACAGAAATTAGATATAATAGGGCTTGATAGAATAAATTTATTCAAGCCAAAAAATTTACAAAATTGAAACCATATTCGTAGTGTATATTTAATTATTGGATTACCCGTTTGTTTATTCAATTTAGAAAGAACAAAGGGAAGTGAGGTCCCTAAAATAGAAACCAATGAAAACCCTTGTATGGATTTACATTCCAGGTTTACCCATTGTGGACTTTGAATTACATCCAAGTCCTGTGTCCAAAATATTAAATATCGGATATTAATTGCCCAGTAATAAAATCTTAAATTCCGCAATGCCAAACCACCATCCTTTTTAGACTTCTGTAAATATTTTTTTACTTAACTTAGGATTTTTATTCTGCCATGTATATGAAGAAAGTTTAGAGTCAATGATATCAAAAAAGGATTTAGAAATAAAAATTGGTAGCGCTTGAAATAAATATAAAAAATTAGGTAAAATAATTATCTTAATAGCATTGATTCGACCAATCAGTGATAAAGACAATGGGGACCATTTAGTAAGCAATTGTTTAACCTGATCAATTAAAAGTAAAAAATTGACCTTAAATAAATCCTTACGCTTCTTAGTAATTTTAACATCCAAATAAGTAAAATAATCTGTAACCAATCTTAATGGTAAGCATTTATAAATTGGAACCTGGATATTTAATGGGAAGAGTTCGCTCTTATTAAGATTCGGTTTGTAGCCAGAAAAGCTGCTAAACTGAGCAAACAGAGATATAACTGCAGGAATGGATTTTGCGGGATTGGAAATATATAGTAGCAGGACATCTGCATATAATGATAGCTTGTATGTCCCATTCCCATGGGTAATGCCAAATATCTTGGGTAAGTCACGAATAGCAATAGCTAAAGGTTCCAAAGCAATATCTAATAATAAAGGGATAAGAGGACAGCCTTAGGACTGAAATATTCTATTGCTTCTAGTAAGAAGCTTTATAAAAAGAGAGTTGAACTTCAAATTGAGCATAGACTATTATTATCATCCTCGATTGAAAATCAATTAATTAAAACTATGAACCAAGTTTATATACATGATGATAAATCTGGTAAATTACTGCCAATCAATTGAAAACTGCTTCGGTTAAACACCAAATTATCAAGATTCATAAATGAGATAGTACTCTGATGGTTCATCATAATGAGATAAACAAATCTTTTCAAGAATCTTATACTTCTTATATCAATCAGAATCTCCTGATGACCCCACTATAATGTATGAATTTTTAAGGAAATTGAATATTCTGAAATTATCTCCCAATGAATATTTAACATTAGTTGCACCTATTACGGAAGAAGAAATAAAGGAGGCTATTTTTTGATGAATTCAGGTAAAACACCTAGTCCTGATGGTTACACAGTAGAATTTTTAAAATCCTTTTCTACTATACTTTCTCCTTGGTTATGTAAAATCTTTAAGGATGCTTTAGCCATAGGTAAATTACCTCAGTCTTTTTACAAAGCCTCTATTTCCCTAATTCTTAAAAAGGGTAAAGATCCTACTGAATGTGCATCATATAGGCCTATATCCTTGCTGAATGGGGATTCCAATTTTTTTTTCTAAAATACTGGCAACTAGATTGGAGAATATATTGCCTCAAATTATCTCTGTTGACCAGATTGGACTTATTAAAAATTGTTGCTCATCTTTTAATATTAGGAGATTAATTAATATAGTTTACACTCCCTCATCTAGAACTCCAGAATGTGCCATTTCACTGGATGCTGAGAAAGCGTTTGCCAGAGTTGAATGGCCATATTTACTCAGTACATTTGAGAAATTTAATTTTAGTCTGAAATTTATATCCTGGATTAAATTGATATACCATACCCCTTCGACTTTGGTATTTACCAATAATCAAAGATCTCCCTTTTTTCAGTTGTTTCATGGCACTAGGCAAGGCTGTCCGCTTAGCCCTTTATTATTCAATATTGCTTTGGAATTATGAAAAAATCAAAATTCAAGAAGTGAAATGTCAGCAGCTCAGAGTATTCACCCTCCCCACCCCCCACACACATTGCACAGTACTTAGTTGAACTACCTCTCAAAGATATTACAGCCAGTAGTCTTTTTGGATAAGGTTCTATTAGCTTTGCACAACATGATGCAGCAAGGTTTTCCCATTCCTCATTGCAAAATTGCTCAAGCTGTGCCAGGCTAGTTAGGGATGGCAGTGTTCAGCAATCTTGAGGTCTTGCCAGAGATGTTTGATTGGGTTAAAGTCAGGACTCTGACTGGGCCACTCAAACACAGCAATTTTCTTCATTTGAAGCCACTCGATGGTTGTTCTGGCAGAGTGCTTTGCATTGTTGTCCTTATGAAAGATTAACATCCCCCTAGTTTAAGCTTTCTGGCAGATGCTAACTGTTCAATAAAGCTGAAATTTGTAAATATACTTCATTTATAATTTTATGGGTGCATGATCTGTTATTTCGTGCCTACTGGCAATTGTGTACGAGCATTATACAGCATGAGCTCAAGTCGAGGTTTCTTTCATCACAAAATCATGGCGTTCCTGTTTGGCTGAACCCAAAATCATATTGACCATAAGACAAAGGAACTGAATTAGGCATTTGTCCATCGAGTCTGCTCTGTCATTCAGTCATGACTGATTCCTTTTCCCCCTTCTAAACCCCTTTCCTCAGCCTTCTTGACATAACCTTTGATGCCATGTCCAATCAAGAACCTATCAAGCTCTGCCTTCAATACACTCAACAACCTAGCCCCCACAGCTGCCTGTGGTAACAAATTCCATAAATTCACCATCCTCTGGCTAAAGAAATTTCTCTGCATCTCTGTTTTAAAAGGATGCCCCCTACCCTAAGGGTGTGCCCTCTTGTCCTAAACTCCCCAACCATAGGAAACATCCTTTCCACATCTACTCTGTCTAAGCCTTTCAAATTTTGAAAGGTTTCAATGAGATTCCCCCATCATCCTTCTAACTTCCAGAGAGTACAAACCCAAAGCCATCAAACGTTCCTCATATGGTAACCCTTTTATTCTTGGAATCATCTTTGTAAACCACCTCTGGACTCACCCCAATGCCAGCACATCTTTTCTTAGATGAGAGGCCCAAAACTATTCACAATACTCAAGGTGAGGCCTCACCAGTGCCTTAAAAAGCCTCAGCATCACATCCCTGCTCTTGTAATTTAGACCTCTTTAAATAAATTATAACATTTCATTTGCCTTCCTCGCCATCAACTCAACCTGCAAGTTAACCTGGAGGCTGTTCTGCAGATGGACTCCAAAGTCCCTCTGCATCTCAGATTTTAGGGTTTTCTCCTCATTTAAAAAATAATCTGCACATTTATTTCTTCTATCAAAGTGCATGACCATGCATTTTCCAACATTGTATTTCATTTGCCACTTACTTACCCATTCTCTTAATGTCTAAGTCCTTCTGCAACCTACCTGTTTCCTCAACACTACCTGCCCCTCCACCAATCTTCGTATCATCAGCAAACTTGGCAACAAAGTAATCTATTCCATCATTTAGATCACTGATATGCAGCATAAAAAGAAGTGGTCCCAACATCGACCCTATGGAACACCCTTAGTCACTGGTAGCCAACCAGACAAGGATCCTTCCATTCCCACTCACTGCCTTCTACCAATCAGCCAATGCTCTAACCATTTTAGTAACTCTCCTGTAATACCATGGGCTCTTAACTTAGTAAGCAGCCTCAGGTGTGGCACCTTGTCAAAGGCCTTCTGAAGGTCCAAATATACAACATCAACCCTAAATATACAAATATCGACCCTAGACATATGTTGTATTTGAAAGGTGGCCTTCTCAGCACTGGGTCCCATGGCTGTTAGCTGGGCTTGGTGGGGTTGGGGGTTTCACACATTTAGACAGGCATCACCCAGAGTCCCATGTGCAGATCCATGAAGAACCTATATGTTGGCCTCCACACATATTGACATCTATGTGCACCATTCCCAACTCAGAAGAAATTCTTATCCTTGAATCTTTAATAAATAATACTTTATATGTGTAATAAGGAAATACAGATAACATCAAAACCCAGTGGTCCCGGGGGAAGCAGCTCTCGTGGAAGAGCATTTTTAAATATTTTGAGGATCCATCTCATTATATCAGTCTATGCTTTAATAATATTAATGGATACAAAATCAGGGCTATCTTCCCACTAACGTAATGTCATTCTTTTTATATCAGTCCAAATAATTTGTAAACTTAACCTACTTTTGGATTTTCTGGGAATAGGTTTTATTACCAGTAAGAGATTCATCCTTGATGAAAACGTGGTTTCAAAATCTAGATTTGGAGATCAGTGTGTTTAAATTACATCTATTTCTTATTTTCCTATGCGATGTATGGGTGTGACATAGATACCAGTTAAATGGAGTTATTATTTTCTCTCTTTGAAATTTGATTCACTGACTATACTGAAATTAATGGAATAAAAGTCAGAAGAATTTAACAACTGGGTGCAGTCTGCCAGGTTGGCAGTCAGGTAGGCAAGCATGTCTCTTCTAGTAAATGGAAATTGAGTCCAAAGGGGGCATTCACCTCCACAGGGACCAGAATTTGTGTTCAGACCAAACTTGTTTAATTTGAGCTGACGACATTGTTATCTGTTTACGTTTGTCAGCCTTATTCAAATACAAAGGTATGATTGGCAAAGGTTATAAATAAGTGTGTAAGTAATTGCATGTAGTCCGGTGTCAAAGTATTCCTAGTTCTCCCGATTTCACAGCAGTAATTTCTCACAACTTCAGTAGAGCATGAACTTAAACATAACCTGTAAAAAGATCCTTTTTTTTCCTTTTTTTCTTTTTTAAGGGGAGAGCGCGAACGCAGTCCCCCACTACCACAAATTTTGCAGTCGAGTATCCCGCATTTGGGGACATCGCAGGCGTCAGCACACCCGAAGTGCAATGGGATAGCCTCGTCCTGGGAGAACCGCCTTCATGATCACGGTCTCTCCCCTGCCAGGTAAGTATGACCTGTAGAAAGATCCTGAGTTGGTCTGGTAACAGCATTGCAGACTGCTAATTAACCTGAGGGGTCTGATCTTTGATTCGGATGCCACTAAGAAGACAAGAAAAATGGTCACTCTCAGTGTGGTGTAGTTAACTGTGTCAAGTCGATGGACAGAAAAACTGGCCCATGTTGCACCTTTTTTTTTACACCCATAAGACAGGAACAAAAAAGACCAACTTCTAATGAATTCCTCAGGAATCCCAAATGTTTGAAATATTTTCAGGCAGACATAATTAAAAAGGAACTGAAAGCATAAATGGGAAAGGCAAAACAACTGCATGAAAAAGTTATAATTTACTTAAATGCTATCTAGGTCATACCTGATTAAAATGAGCAGAGAGGAAAAAATCGTTATAGGATTGACTGCAGGTTTAAATTTTCAGCTGACTGAGAAACAATAAAAAATCCAGTTTCATAAAATGTGAATATTACATTACCTTGCTGTTTATGAGATATACCAGCTAGTTTAGTGGTATTGCAGCAACAACCTTGCACTCAACATCAGTAAGATCAAAGAACTGATTGTGGACTTTAGAAAGGGTATGGCAAGGGAACACACACCAGTCCTCATAGAGGGATCAGAAGTAGAAAGAGTGAGCAATTTCACATTGCTGGGTGTCAATATCTCTGAAGATCTATACTGGACCCAACATATTGATGCAACTATATTTCATTAGTAGTTTGAGGAAGTTTGGTATGTCATCAAAGAGACCAAATTTTCAACAGATGTACTGTGGAGAGCATCAGTGTCTGGTAAACTTAGTCAGCTGCATCATGGGCACTAGCTTCAGTAGTATCCAGGACATATTCAAGGAGTGATGCCTCAAAAAGATTGCCTCCATTATTAAGGTCATCACTCAGGACATGCCCTGTTCTCATTGCTACCATCAGGAAGGAGGTACAGGAGCCTGAAGGCACACACTCAATGATTCAGGAACAGCTTCTTTCTCTCTGCCATCTGATTTCTGATTGGACATTGAACCCATGAACACTACTTCACTACATTTTATTTCTATATTTACAATACTTATTTAATTTACTATTTAATCTATATATACTTACTACAATTCACATTTTTTCTGTATTATTATGTATTGTACAGTTGCTGCAAAGTAAACACATTTCATGACATATGCCAATGATATTAAACCAGATTCTGATTCTGGTTCTGAATATGATTTAGTCACCAAAGCCTTTCATGTTTAAGTTTGTGATTTACTGGGCATCAGCTTTTACTTGTAACACTTGCAGCATAAAGCTGTGACAGGGAATGTGACAAGCACATTAACGTTAGGCGGAAGGCATGCTTCCTTACGAGGAGCAAAAGACAGGTTCCAATACAGGAACAAATTACAGATAACCAGATAATGTTTTTAAAAAGACACCAAAGATTAGAGCTGAGGGCATAAAAAGAAAAATCAAGAGAATAATTTAAGATTTAAAATATTTTCACATTTGTATATTGTATTAAAAATTAGCTCTGGAAAAATAAAACAACAACGCAAAATTCCAACAAACACAGAAGCGAAATGATTACTATTAAAATAAATATAAAGAACACGTATGGAATAACTAAATAATGGTCTTCCATCTGTATTTACTGGAATTAAGTCACTAGGTTTATAAATTTCTTCATAGGGCTACATCCAGCTGGAGCCTACATTAAACATTAAGATAAAGGTTCACGAGCCAGTGAAGCTGTGTGTGGGGAGTCTGAATTTTTGATGGATTCTATAAAGAAATGCAACATTATTGACTAGAAGCACTGTTGTCATCAAAAGGCAATTTGAACACTTGTCTGCAGTAGATACAAATAAAGATATCATTGTTTCTGATGTAGAGTGTGGAATAAACGCCACACCAATTTAATCTGGCTGCCAAGTACTTCAATAAATGAATCAACCTTAGTCTTAGGTATGCAACCCCATAGATCAATGTTAGGTTTCTAGTTCCTGCATCATTGTCTCTGATTGAATCATATACAGATGAGTAAAACTCTTCTGTTCGATAAGGTTCAGAGAGAAGTGAGAGAAAATTTTCAAAATATTAATGGGATTAATACTTCTGGTTCTCGAGGAAAATGTATCAAATATGACTTTTGGCAACCTTAAGGAAAGTTTACAGCCCACTATTACTTTCGTCGAAACTTGGCTGCATGGATTCAGAACCCTGTCAATTATAGACCAGTGAGTCTTACTTCAGAGGTGAGCAAATTATTGGAGAAAATTCTTAGAGACAGGATTTATGAGTATTTAGAGAAGCGTAGCTTGATTGT
This sequence comes from Hemitrygon akajei, assembly GCF_048418815.1. Lineage (NCBI taxonomy): Eukaryota > Metazoa > Chordata > Chondrichthyes > Myliobatiformes > Dasyatidae > Hemitrygon > Hemitrygon akajei. The sequence continues at coordinate 90,150,211 of NC_133131.1, read as the reverse complement.
GAAGATGGCACCAGGAGCAACACTATCATGGCCAACCTCCTCAAAATGGTCCACAAAACTTCCTACTCTTCTTTTACATATTTCTTCTTTCAAATGTGGTTCTGGTACTGTTGGAGCCTGCAGTACTACAGTTTTTGGGGTGATTGAATGATCTGGTGCTCTGCTGTCTTCGAGAGGATTCCAGGTGGTGAGCGGCATCCTCGAGCCCAGGAAGCGTGGAGACAGGGTGCAAGCCCATGATCAAATCCATTTCTCAGCGACCTTGCAACTAAAGCATCGAGAAAGATTGAAAACATAGAGGCGAGTGTGGAGGGCGAGCGAATGGTCAGTGTCATCTGCCAGCCTCTCTCTCACTGCTGCCAGAGAAGACATCTGTGTGTGATGGTCTCTTGTGCACTGCCCCTGATGGAAAGCCCCTGCATTTAAATGATCTCTCTCTGCTCAGAGGATGGTGCTGGAGCTTGTGGATTGAACTGTAATTCACATTATGATGTATCTTCTAGTTCCTCTTTCTGTTGCTATTTCGGGCAGCTTTCAGTCGGGGTGGCCTGCAGATGATGAACACTGAGCAGAACTGAATATGGACTCTTTCATTTTTTGTGTTTTGTATTCTGTGTTTTTGCTCACTCTCTTTTTGTAGCCACTTGCTCAATTTGTTTTTAGCACATGGGGGGTGGTGTTGATGTTTTTCTTTGAACATGCTTCCATGGCTTTCTTCATTTCAGGGTTGTCTATGCAGGAGATGGATCTCAGGGTTTTGTACTGCAGACAGACCATACTTTGATAATCAATGTACTTGGAACCCTTTCAATCCTATGGATAGTCAGCATGGCATCGTGAGGGGCAGGTTATGCCCCACAAGCCTGATTGAATTCTCTGAGGATGTGAAAAAGCACACTGATGAAGTGGATATGGTGTATATGGATTTTGCTTTGATAAGGTTCCACATGATTATTATCTGAACGGTGGCCAATTAGGAAAAGGGTAGATGCAACGAGACCTGGGTGTCATTGTACACCAGTCATTGAAGGTGGGCATGCAGGTACAGCAGGCGGTGAAAAAGGCAAATTGGTATGTTGGCATTCATAGCAAAAGGATTTGAGTACAGGAGCAGGGAGGTTCTACTGCAGTTGTACAAGGCCTTGGTGAGACCGCACCTAGAATATTGTGCGCAGTTTTGGTCCCCTAATCTGAGGAAAGACATTCTTGCCATAGAGGGAGTACAGAGAAGGTTCACCAGATTGATTCCTGGGATGGCAGGACTTTCATATGAAGAAAGACTGGATCGACTAGGCTTATGCTCACTGGAATTTAGAAGACTGAGGGGGGATCTTATTGAAACGTATAAAATTCTAAAGGGATTGGACAGGCTAGATGCAGGAAGATTGTTTCCAATGTTGGGGAAGTCCAGAATGAGGGGTCACAATTTAAGGATAAAGGGGAAGCCTTTTAGGACCGAGATGAGGAAAAACTTCTTCACACAGAGAGTGGTGAATCTGTGGAATTCTCTGCCACAGGAAACAGTTGAGGTCGGTTCATTGGCTATATTTAAGAGGAAGTTAGATATGGCCCTTTTGGCTAAAGGGATCAGGGGGTATGGAGAGAAAGCAGGTACAGGGTTCTGAGTTGGATGATCAGCCATGATCACACTGAATGGCGGTGCAGGCTCAAAGGGCTGAATGGCCTACTCCTGCACCTATTTGCTATGTTTCTATGATAGCTCGTTCAGAATGTCAGGAGGTATGGGATATACTGTAGTGAAGCTTGGCTGGAGTTAACTTGCCCATAAATTCTTAGCAGCATGGAGGAACAGATTTTTGGGTGCAATTTGATGGGGTGTTTACAGGGGTGTACTGATCTTTATTAGTTGGGGGGGCTGAATTTAAAACCTGTGAGGTAATGTTGGAGTTTTATAAAACTCCAGCTATGCCATGCTTGGAGTTTTGTGTTCAGTTCTGGTTGCCTCATTACAGGAAGGATGTGAAAACTTAGAAAGGGTGCAGAGGATATTTCTAGGATCCTGCTTGGATTGTAGAACATGTCTTTGTGAGGAAAGTTTGAGCAAGCTGGGGCTTTTCTCTTTGGAGCAATTGAGTATGAGGCAACTTGGTAGAGGTAGATAAAAATTATGAGAAGCATGTAAAGAGTGAAAAGCCAACATCTTTTTCTCTGGGTGGAAATGGCCAATGCCAGGTAATATCTGCTTAAGTTGAGTGGAAGAAAGAATAAGAAAGATGTCAGAGGTAGTTTTTTTTTACACTGAGAGTGGTGGGTACTGAGAACATACTGCTAGGGATGATGGTAGAGGCTGATATAAAATGGGCATTTAAAAGACTCTTAAATAGTTGGATGTAAGGAAAAAAAATGGCTATGGGCTCTGTTGGATAGAGAAGTTAGATTGATTGTGGAGTAGGTTTATATAGTTTGGTACAATCCTAAGCCAAAGAGCCTATACTGTTATTACATTTAATATTATCATGTTTGAACTTTCTCTTCAGCTTATTATCCATTACAAGCCCCAGACTTACAAAGCTATTTTGAATACAATTCCTCCCACCTCACCATTTGCAAAGACTCCATTTTATTCTCAGCTCTTCATTCTGGGTACAAGCATGAGATATTCTGCACAGATCTTGCAGAAAGGTCTTCCTTGACTATAAAACACCTATTCCCTGCACCTCAGCTCTCCCAAACTCCTCTCCTCTCAGACAGAGCAAGAACAGATTGTTTCCCGAGGCATTACTTTCCATTCCAACAGTTTCAACAAGCTTCTATGCCAGATACATATTCTCAGCCTCTTTCAGTATTTCAAACAGATTTATATCTTCGTAACCTAGTCCTCTCATCTGTCACCACCGTCACTGCTGGTGCCATGATACTTCCCTGTGCAACTGAAGGAGATGCAGATTTTAGGTTTCTACATCAACTTCTCCAACTTTAGGATACTTTCTCTTTCCTTTTGTCTGACCATTTCTATCTGCCATCATCTTGGCTTAGGTTTTCTTTTAGTAAGTGTGGACAGCTGGGAATGATCCACAGCCTTATAATTTGTAAAACATGGTTCGAAGAAGCAGAATCTATTATGCAACTGCCTTGTGAAGTAATTTGGTCTGACCCTTTTGGAGAAATTCCTATTAATTGACCTGTCCCTTCCTACACATTATGCTCCTGTAAACTACCTTGTTGGCTCTCTTTCTCAGTTCAGATGAAGAGACCAGTTCTGAAAGGTTAACTGTTTCTCTTTCTATGTATGTGTCCTGACCTGCAGAGAGTTTCCTGCATTTTCACTTCTTTTACCACAGCATTACTTTCCTGTCTTCACCTCATATCAGCTGATTCCATTAGTATTGAAATATCTATTGATCTTCTGAACAAACTCAGTAATTCACTTGGGCAGATAACTCTGAAGATCCATACATTTTGCACTATTCTCATTTCAGTGACGTAACGTCCCAATTTCCATACTCGGGCCTCTGACTGATGAAAGCTAGTGTGGCAAAAGCCTCCTTCACCATCCTGTCTATATGTGACGCCAGGTCAGGGAACTGTGTACCTGTGCTCCTAGGTCCCCTTGTTCTTCAGTCCCCTTGGACTTCAGTAAGGCTTTTAACAAGGTCCCACATGGTATGGTGGGCCCTGTCCAAGGCATACAAGGTCCTGTTCATTCAAGTGACTGTACAGATGCATTTTAAATGTTGTTACTATTCTTGTCTTCACCATTTTCTCTGACAGATCATTCCAGATACTCTTTGCTTGGAAGATTTTTCCCTCAAATCCAGTCTTAACCTTCTCCCTCTCACCATAAATCTCTGCTTCCTCATGGGAAACAGGCACGATCTACCCAATCTATGCCTCGCCTAATTGTGTACACCCGTCTTCTCGACTTACAGTCTCCTTCCGTCCATGGAAAACAGTCCTGCTCTATTCAGACTCTACTGATGAGTACTCCAATCCAGGAAACATATTTGTGAATTTTTTTTGCACCCTCTAGTTTAATCATGACTTTTGTTTACTATGGTGACCTGAGTTGTACAGAATACTGTAAGTACCATTTTTTGCATTCATAACATGACATCTTAGTTCTTGAATTCACTCCCTCAGCTGATAAAAGCGAGCATGCCATTGCCTTTCACATCATCCTGTGTTGCCATTTTCAGGAAATGAGACAAGTTCATGATCAGAGGTGGAGAGGGCCAGAAGCTTTAAATTCCTTGGTGTTGTCAGGTTGGAGGATCTGTCCTGGGACCAGTATGTAAATGCCATCACAAACCAGGCATGACAGTACCTCTATTTTCTTAGAAGATGGCACAGATTTGGCATGTCACCAAAAAATTTGACAAACTTCTATAGATGCACAGTGGAATGTATCCTAATCAAATTGCATCCTGGCTTGGTATGGAAACACCAATTCCCAGTAATGGAAAAGACTACTAAAAGTGAAAGCCCCCTGCCATCAAATCAAATCAGGTTTAATTGTCACTCAAACCATACATAGATACAGTCGAATGAGACAGCGTTCCTCTGGGGCCAAGGTACATAACATACATTCAAAATAGCGAGAGAGAGAAAAATAAACACACATTGTTACAAGAAAATGCATGCATTGGCCAAGTGCCTGAGCGATATGCAAATTGATGGTACAGCTCCTGGCAATCCAGCCTGATATTCCACTGATTGATCACTGGAGGGCAGCACTGATGGAGCATGGACTGAACATGGACTCCATGCTACCTTGCTTCTGGCGTCTTCACACCTAGACTGCAGCAGCAGGCAAGCCCGTGGCTTGAGGCCCAGTTCTTGCTTTCACACATCAACTCCAATGCCTTTGAGTAGCAGGTAGCAACATAGTCTGAACCCAGGTCAGCTCCTCCGAACTTTCTCCAGCCCATCCACTGGCTTCTCTTTCTCCACCCTGGGCACCTGCTTCTCCTTCTCTGACCTGTATGCCAGCTTAACCTCTTCTGACCCAAATGCCAGCTTCTCCTTCTCTAACCCGAGCCTGGCTTCTCCATCTTAGACTCGTCCATCAGCTCCTTTGGTGCCCCAGCTGGCTGTTCCAAACAACGAGCAGCTCACTGATGCAGCAGACTTGATGTACCCATTGTTCTTGGAGTCCATTATAGTCTTACCATCATAAAAAACACATTTAAAAAAGAATAGTACACTTTTGGTTGGCCCCTGAGAGGCCGCTGTGTTCAAATGTGTCGCCATCTTACCAGAAAATATCAGTGAGTACACTGACATGAAGCACTACCAAATGAGAGCAACTTCAGTCATTTAAACATCCCCACCATCAGGGCCATGCTCTCTTCTTGCTACTACCATCCAGCAGGAGGCATAGCGTTCTTAAATCTCACACTACGGGCTTCAGGAACAGTTATTACTCTACAATCAATAGGCTCATGAACCAAAGTGAATAACTTCAATCAACACTACTCTTACTGATTCCATGATCTACAACCTCACTTTCAAGGACTGCTGTCAGTATTCTTTTTCCTGCACAGTTTGTCCTCATCTGCACATTGGTTGTTTCTATTGGACATTCTGTTGCATTTCTTTATTTTTCCCACAAATTCCTGCGAGAAAATGAATCTCATGGTAAGATAAATATACTTTGACAATGAACTTTATTTGACTTTTGATTTTGAATTTAAATTCCATCTTTTATTTCTTTTCCATTTTCATAGTAGATTTAGATCAATGGTTGAACTGTAAAACTCTTGTAAATGGTAAATGGTAAAACTCTTTTAGGTTACTGCCCCCTTGGCTCCCAGATTACATCCCTAGCACTCCACTCTCCCCTTCTGGCCATTGCTTAAGAACTATAAAGAATTTTGATTTATAATGTACATGAAAGAAAATAGGAACTGCAAGTTCAAAGCAGTGACAAGTAATTGCAAAAAATATTCAAATCTTTTTAAAGTTATGAAATAAAATTATTTCTTCATATAAGTATACTGAAGACAATTTTAGAGTGTATATTAGTTATCCAACTATTTACTACTTCATTGCTTCTTCACCTTTTAATGAGATGGATGGGTTTGGCGCAGCAAAATCAGCTTCTCAACGTCAGGCTGAATGGCACTCAGAAGGAGTCTCGTGATCCCCATGTTCAGTAATTTGCAGTCAGTTTTGTTGCTTTGAAAGAAGTTGGGTGACTGCACTGAAACTGTGCTCCACTAAATATAATGCTGGAAAGCTGGTAAAGAACATTTTAACCTTTTTCCACTGCGTAGGATAGCGTTCAAAGGTTTCTTGCTGCAATCAAAAGTCATACTCTGAGGCTATGTCCACACTAGACCAGATAATTTTGAAAATGCCAGTTTCACGTAAAAATGATAGGCATCCACACCAAGCGTTTTTGAAAATACCTCCGTCCACATTAAGACAGGTATTTGGGCGAACCTCCTCCTACTGGGCATGGCAGGACACATCTACTGAAAACAAGCGACATGTTTGGTGTCAAATCTCCCCGTGAAAGACTTGGTGTGCGTTTGTCCAGTTACAGACTAGAAACACTTAATTGCCAAACGATGGACAAGCTGTTGGCTCATTTGCAGGAGGATTTTAAACTAAAAAAAAACTAATACTGGAGCGTATGGAGGCAACCGACAGGGAGTTCACGAACAGTATGACCCGGCTGACGACGAACATTGAAAAACTGACGAACTCTGTTGCATTAATAAAGCCCCTTGTTAAATGTATAAAACATGTCTGCATCAGTGTTATCTTGTATTTTCATACAATGTTACTTTTGGCTGTTACACATCTGTTGTCAGAGAAGTACTTGCATAAGTAGGTAAACCACCTTCATACAAGCAAGGACAGGAAACAGGGCAAATTGAGTATCCTTATTCATTCAATAAGTTATGGCTCAAAGTATTTGGTGAATACATTTCTAACTCCTCTGGCTTCAGTCTCATTGCCATCTATTCTGAAATTGTTAGGTTGTGTTCAAGAAAACAATGAAGTGGCGTGCTGCCCTCACCATCTGTTTCGGCATGTCATGACAGCGTTTTCAGATTTCTCCGGTTACCCCGTCCACACTGCTCTGTCCAATCCGGCATTTTCAAATTTATACACTCTGGAGGGTGTTTTAGAAAAGCTCTGTTTTCGGGGGAGGAAAATGTTGTTTCAGTGTGGACGAAGGGTCAAAACGAAGAGAAAAAGCTTCGGTTACGGATTTATCCGGTCTAGTGTGGACATAGCCTGAGTTTTGAATCTCGGCTTCAGTTCAGTCATTTTGTGGCAAGATCAGTTCCTCCTCTATCCTTCTTGCTAATTCCTCATTACAAGTGTTCAGGAATGGATTTATTACCCAATCTGGAATTTGAATTGAGAGAAGATCCTGAAATCTCTGACATGTCTTTATGCAGTTCACCTCGGTGGGTACAGGATACTTGAAGATTATCATCTGGCACTCTTTGGTACCCTTTCAATTCAGAGAGACTTTGAAAGTGGAAAAGGTCACGCTGGTCAATGTGGCACTTAAATAGAGTTAACTTGGACAGAAATGCGGAGATCACTGATTTGACTGATAAGATTCCTATCATTTCATAGAAACATAGAAAACCTACAGCACAATACAGGCCTTTCAGCCCACAAAGATGTGCCAATCATGTCCCTGCCTTAGAAATTATTAGGCTTACCTATAGCCCTCTATTTTACTAAGCTCCATGTACCTATCTAAAAGCCTCTTAAAAGACCCTATCGTATCCTTTTTTTTGTGATGGTGGTGGAGGCAGATACGATACTTGCAAATGAAAATTGATTTCATTAAACTTTGCAAATAATTTTGCCCAATAAGCAATATCAAGCCTAGCATTCTTGTGTTGATTACTGAAAGAAGCATTCGATCCTTCAATGAATTTTATCACAGTTTCAAAATGCACATGAAAGCATCTCAGGAGTTTGCATTTGAGAGCTAGCTGTCTTCTATGTGCAACAGCAAGCTTTCAAGTTGTTCATCATTCTCAATACAATGCACTTGAAATAGTTGAGAATTAAGAGCATGGGACTTGATTTTTTACCGCTGTGATACAGCATTTAATGGTTTGTGCTGTTGATACCTTAGTTTTTTTGCAACAAGATGTTGTCTGTTAATAAAACAGTAAATGTATTAGGTACAGCTTTTTCAAGAAAGTAATAACCCTATGGTGGTGTCCTGTCATTGATGGTGCCCAATCTGTTGCACAGCAAGAATGTTGATAAGCTGATTGTCCTAATCTTTGAAAAATTGCTTAACCACCTGAAATATTGACACTTCCTTCATATCTGTTTCTAGTCCCCTTGCAAATTACAAACTTGAAACATCTTTTATGAAGCGAACATAACCAAGAAGCAAAGATTCATTGCCAAGCAAAATTAGAACATAGAACATAGAATAGTACAGCACATTACAGGCCCTTCAGCCCACAATGTTGTGCGGACCCTCAAACCCTGCCTCCCATATAAGCGCCCACCTTAAATTCCTCCATATACCTGTCTAGTAGTCTCTTAAACTTCACTAGTGTATCTGCCTCCACCACTGACTCAGGCAGTGCATTCCACGCAACAACCACTCTATGAGTGAAAAACCTTCCTCTAATATCCCCCTTGAACTTCCCTCCCCTTACCTTAAAACCATGTCCTCTTGTACTGAACAGTGGTGCCCTGGAAAAGAGGCACTGGCTGTCCACTCTGCCTATTCCTCTTAATATCTTGTACACCTCTATCATGTCTCCTCTCATTCTTCTTCTCTCCAAAGAGTAAAGCCCTAGCTCCCTTAATCTCTGATCATAATCCATACTTTCTAAACCAGGCAGCATCCTGGTAAATCTCCTCTGTACCCTTTCCAATGCTTCCACATCCTTCCTATACTGAGGCGACCAGAACTGGACACAGTACTCCAAGTGTGGCCTAACTAGAGTTTTATAGAGCTGCATCATTACATCGCATTTCTTAAACTCTATCCCTTGACTTATGAAAGCTAACACCACATAAGCTTTCTTAACTACCTTATCTACCTGTGAGGCAACTTTCAGGGATCTGTGGACATGTACCCCCAGATCCCTCTGCTCCTCCACACTACCAAGTATCCTGCTATTTACTCATTCAACAGCAGAGTAAATTTTATTGTTCTAAGTATGTTGAACAATGTGTCTTCCCAATTCTTACACATTTTATCTTTTAGTCTTTGAACAGAGTTGTTGCTGAGTAGAACTGCTTTAATTATTTGATCTGGTGACTTATACAAAACAGTACTCAGAACCTCCCTTACTGCTGGCAGAATCAGTTCTTCTCCAATTGTATGGGGTTTCCAGATTTATCAATGAGCAATGAAATGCTGTATGAAGCATGCAAACCATCACTGTTTTGTTGTGAAGTGCTGGCAAGCATGCTTTGAAGTGTTTTCTGTTTCTGAAAGTTTTTACAAAGTGAATAAAAGTAAGCAAAGTTCTTGTTTGCTTTAACAGGGTGTATTCTTTTCAAATGCTCAAGGAGCCTGGATGGTTTTCATGTCCTCTATTGAGAAAAACCTTTTTCACATACCAGATGCATTGGCTGTTGTTGGCTGCTTGGTGCTGGTATAAATCCATACCTCAGATTCTCTACACTATACTATCTACATTTTTTCATTTAGTTTGCTTCTGCCATTTTTGTTATGGATTAATGACCGTGGTCAATCACCTATTATTTAAGTCCAGACTCAAGTTCTGCGCTCAATAAAGGGGAAAGTTATGATGTCATAATCGCTCAGGCAAAAGCTGACTCTCTACTTGAAGGTACATAGAGTGTGGTAGTGATATTTCAGTTGGGCCATGGGCTAGAGAAATGTGGTCAAGATCATTCAAAAGCGCAAATTCTGAACTTTACTCCATTGAGCATCATACCCTAATTCACAGGAACTGCGTCACTGCGTGATCACATACTACAGTAGTTAATGGCAATAATGTGCTGGCCAAGCCTGGAAATAACATATTTTCTTCAGTCCAGATTTCTCATGATTTGCCAAATACAGAAGTATCACTTTGCTTTTCAACAACAACAATCTGCTTCAAGCAAAGCCTAAGAGAATGGTGGGTTAACAAGAGATAAAGTGATAACGTAATCACTGTAATCAATTATGTGGCACTGAGGACCAAATGCATGTAATTCATTTCCTAAAATTAAGACGGTAATGCCTCAGCTGCTTCCCTTACTACCGAGTGCCCCGCTCAGCACCTTTTTTGCTTCTTTAGAAACTCGCTCCAACCCCAAGGTGGCAATCACCCACTTTGGGAACCACTGATCTAGATCCTGTGGCAACCTGCACCAATGTTGACATCATCGCAAATTTCACAACATATGTCAGTGATATTAAACCTGATTCTGATTATGAAATTCAGGCTAAAGAGTTTAGCTTCTTTGTATCCATTTAAACTTGTAATTTAATAAGCACGTCATTACTCACCATCTTTACACATTAACGGACAAGGTGACCAATCACTAAAAGATGTGACAATGCAGTCCTTTCTACAAGGTAGGAGACATGGTCTCACTGTATCTGGTCGTAGATTCTCAGGGCACCTGAGACAAACAGCAAAAATTTTATTAATTGCTCATTGAAGGCTAATACCCAAGTCATTTTATACTGTTTAACATCATCATATATTTCATATATTTTGAAGACTACAGCTAAATATAGACCAGTATGGTGGTTCCTAAGGGGATTTTTACAAAGGGAATTCACAAATTACATTCAATAGATCCATTTAGTTAGATATGTAAAGTCATGGTCTTATCTTCATAGAACTTATATAATAGTGAAAGTTTCTATGCACAAAAAAAACAGAAATATTTCTCCTAGCATAGAATATAGAATTAGAAGTAACATGAGACTATTGGCAACTGTGTCCATTAAATTAGGCTCATTGTTTGTTTTAGATTTAGAAGACTTTTAATTATTACAAATATTCTTGTGCAGTTTTACTGTAATCAGCCTGCAAATCAATATACATGCAGATCAGTACACCCATATTTCCAAATAAAGCTTTTTGACAGTTAAAAATGACATGGCTTGTAACCCCTTCCATCAAAAGAAAACAATCACATGTATTCTTTGGATTTTATAGAAGGACAGATAAGGAAAAATGAAACAAATATTTCAAACACAGTTCTTTGTTCATGTCATATGTTCATTATCATCTTGTCAGTTGCAAAGAAGAGACACTGAATTGTTCTATAAGGTCAAACATTCTTTTAGCTGTTCCCTATAAGACATTTGCATTAAAGTTTGATTTTAAAGTTTCCTGCTTATTTTACTGGACTTTTGTTATCTAGAGTATTTTAATACTTTTACAAAAATACAAAAAAGCATTCAGACCAAAACAATTGCACATTACTCAATTGAAATAATCAGTAGACATTATTTTCCGTACAAAATCAGATATATTTTGGAAACATTTTTTGGAAAACTTGTGCTGCATTCAGCCAATAAATTTAAACCGATTAATTTTATAAACATAAAAGGTTTTGCTTCTGTAATTCATAAGTTGTTGACATCTCTATTTTATAATTAGAAATGTACACTCAGTGGCTAATTTATTAGGTACTCCTTTACACCTGCTCATTAATGCTAGCATCTAATCAGTCAATCATGTGGCAGCAACTCAATGCATAAAAGCATGCAGACATGGTCAAGAGGTTCAGCTGGAGCTCAGACCAAACATTGGAATGGGAAAGAAATGTGATCTGAGTGACTTTGACCATGGAAAGTTTGTTGCTCCCAGACAGGGGTGGTTTGAGTATCTCAGAAATTGCTGATATCCTGGGATTTTCACACACAACAGTCTCGAAGAGCTTACAGAGAATGGTATGAAGAACAATTAAAAAAACATCCATTAAACAGCAGTTCTATTGGCAAAAATGTCTTGTTAATGAGACTGGTCAGAGGAGATTGGCCAAATTGCATCAAGCTGACAGGAAGGCAACAGTAACTCAAGTAGCCACTCATTACAACAGTGGTGTGCAGAAGAGCATCTCCGAGGCACAACACATTCAATGTTGAAGTGGCTGGGCTGTAGCAGCAGAAGACAATACTGGGTTCCATTCCTGTACCTAATGAAGTCGCCACTGAGTGTATGTTTTCTAAGAAATATGTATTGATGATTAAAGAAACTGAGCATTTATGGGAACTGTACTAATGCAATTACCATATTTGTTTTGATAAATAAGGTAATGTCTTAATCAAATTGAGCAATGTCTCAAAATGCTCCCATGTATTTTCTCCATGAAGAGTGTGCAGAAATTGCTGCTGTTTAATGAATTTGTATAAATTTTACTTTTTATTTATCTTAGCAACTTAACAATGGACTTGACAGAGCAACAGTGTGCAAGGTCTTAGCTAAAATAAATTCTCTAAGCACTTAATGAGAACAGGCAAAATTAAATGATTGTGACAATCTACAAGCCAAACATTGCCAATGACCCATCAAATATTTTCAAGTTTGTTAGTAAGTATGCAATCATTATTCTTCCAGTTTAATTATGACTGTCTTTCCATGCATAGTATCTTGGAATTGTGGAGAATTATAATATGCTTGATCGCAAAAGGCATTTTAGCTTTTAATTTTTTTTTGAGGTTCCCTCAATATCTGACAATATAATTCAGTTTGAAATCAAATGATCGTGCCAAAGAAGCACGGTTAATGTCTGTTTTCATCTACTTAAATTGTTACTTTGGTGGGGGGTGGGGGATCTTCAATAACTTTCTGCTTTGCCTTAAAACATGAAGTAGGTTTTTATCAACAGTGCTAGTCACATCATGGAAACCATTCATTTTTATTGCAGTGATGCAGAAATCTAAGCTAGTGTTCATAGTTTTGAAGTGGAATATTGATTTTTCTATGATGTGTTGAGTGTCAGCTTAAAATCAGATGATGTGAAGCAGTGTTTTTCAACAGAGAGAGGTGAAGTTGGATAAACCCTATGGTGTTCTTCTATTGATCTGATTACCCAATGATAAACTCTATTCATCAGAAGGGTACAAAAAGCCTCATCCTTCATGTGAAGTATCTCTGTTTAATCTACAGTATTTAGAAAGGAAAATGCCTCGTTGGTTACATTCAAAAATCAAGATAAAGTATTAGCGCTAGTTGCAGAAAAATCTGATCCTTTAGCTCATCTTTTGATGACGTAATCTATATGATCCTTATGAAAGATTAAATGGCACTGTTATGTTATCTAAATCCAAAACATGAACCTAATAGAAAGGAAAAAAATGGGAGCCTGAAGATAATCTTTTTTACTCTAAGCAAGGTGTGCATGCATAATATGGTGGTAAATGACTCATGCCATTCACACACACACACACACACACACACACACACACACACACACACACACACACATATATATATAGAGAGAGAGAGAAATGAATGATGTAAACAAAGAATGCTTAATCAAACAATATATTTACAATGTTACTCAAATATTACTGAAGTATTAAATACACAACACTTCACCCTAAGCTATAAACTCTTACTCAATATAGAATTTATGTGTGTGTGTGTGTGTGTGTGTGTGTGTGTGTGTGTTTGTGTATCTATATATATTTATATACATACAGACACAATATACTATATAGACACCCATAACATTCTAAATTTTAAATTGTCATCCTCAGGGCTAACAATTTAATTGTTTCCTTACTCATGTCGGATAACATCTTTCCTGATAAGGGGGATCACTCTGCTTAGCAGGTGAGCCCTGTGGCTGTGAAAGAATCTCAGGTTCTGGAGCCTCCTCCTGGTTTTCGGAGTTGACTCTGGGACTGCAGGAAGTGGTTCTGACAGCTTTGGATACCTTTTTTTCTCCACAAACTGTATCTGCTCTTCTCAACTGATTGAAGTGTCATCTCCAGATGAAACCTCCACTGTGGAGGAGAGTGGTCCAGTTCTGTTCTAAATCTATCCAGGTACTCGCTTTTGATCACCTCTGTATTCAGGACTGCTTGTCCAGGAGTGAAGCATCAAGCCTCATTGTTTGAGGAGCCCTCAAATTCTCTCAGCTGTATGTCCTACATACTCCTGAGATTGCGTTTGAAGAGATCCAACAGTGAACACAAGGGATGACCCAAGAACAGCATAGCTGCTGAGTTCTGTGTTGTGGAATGTGCTGCACTGTGATATGGAAGAAGGAAATTGGTGAGCTTATGATTTAGTGTTAGTGTAGTGTGTTCTGCTGAAATTACTTGCAGTGCGATCTTTAGACTCCATACAAACCTTTCTAGCTGGGTGGTACAGTGCAGATGTAATATGTATTATTCTGTTCATTTTCAGGAATGACTGAAACAGTGGCCCATTGTCACTGATAAAATGTTCTGGAACAGCAGAGCTTGAGAAGAGACTTCTCAGCACATCAACAGTATGCAAAACTATAGTGAAGTTATTGGGAAAAGCTCTGACCACATTGTGGTTGCATCCACTGCTATCAACAAATTTGTGCTCATCAATGGTTCAGCAAAATTGGCATGAATCCTCTGCCGGGGCAATGCAGGTCATTTCCAGAGAAGGAATGATGCTGTTTTTGGCATGTTGGCATCCCAAACTGTGCATGGCAAGCTTCTCAATCTGTTGATCTATCCCAGGCCACCAAACAAAGCTTATTGCCAATATCTTCATCTTCGCCATGACTAGAAGACAGCCATTTAGCTCCTCCAACACTCTCAGTCCCCTCATAAAGAAACCTCTGTCAAGTGCAAGTTCAAAGGCTAGGGCAAGGGCAATGCTAAAATGGGGATACTGGGATTTCTGCTACTCATTCCAGCCATTTTCGATGGCCAGGTCAAAGGGATCATCTTTATCTGTTCAATTTGCTTTGGAGAGAAAATGTCCAGAGGTGTTTCCACTTTAGTAAAGTTTTCAAGTACTTCCTTTTCCAAGGGTAAGTGGGACAATCCATCAGCATTTCCATGATTAGTTGAACTCCTGAATTCAATCTTGTATTTGTGTCCCCCAAGAAACAGAGCCCATCTCTGCATTCATTCTGCTGCAGTTAGTAGAACACACAATGCTCGGATAATTTCTTTAATCCAGCCACATATGCTGAAATGGATTCCCTCTCCTTTATTAATTCATTTATGAAACCTAAAGAATTCTGAAATCAACAATAGCTTTGGTTATTAATGTTCCTTCATTATCTTTTGTGGTATCACAAAACTCATTTCAGCTGATTTGGTTGGAGAATTCAAACCTGTAAGCACGTATGTCTTTCCACCCAATGCACTCAAACTGGCACTCACTTTACATTGGCTATTTGATTTGCTTCAAAATACTTCTCAATTCACTCAGTATACAGTATCCAGTTATCTCTTGTGCAATTGAACACATCTATCTTTCCAAAGTAGCAAGGTATTCCTGCTTTCTTTATATTTATGTTTATATCACCCTGTACTCATTTTTTATGAACCTGTGAATTTGTCTGTTTTCTGTCTTTTTTTAAACTTGATCGTCTTTCTCTTTTCCCAACAAAGCACATGCTGTGCTGTTTTTTTACCTGATTGTTTCTCGCCACGATGTTTTAAAATCTCAATCATCTTATTGCACTTCAACAGGTAGGCAGTCATCTCAAATACATTTAAAACTTCCTCATCACCACTGTTATGTCTTTGTAACTCCAAGGCATGAAACTAATTGAAAGGAAATGATAGCACCCTAGAGGTAATGTGACTAGTTTTGCTTTTACTTTATGCAACGTATGACATGATGGTGTAATGACGTATGCCATTCACATACTTTTACGTATAACCCGTAATGAATTAAGTAAATAGGGAAGACTGCTTAATCAAACAACACATTTACAATACTGTTCAAATATTATTAAAATATTAAATACACAACAGGAGCAAATATGCAAATGAGTAAAACTAAAAAGTGATTGCAGTGTTCCAGTGCATGAAGCACAGGAAATTAGCAGGCAGGTCTAACAAGTAGTTAAGAAGGCAAGTAACATTTTGGTCATTATTGGGAGAGAGGGGAGACTTTGTAAAAGTTGCACAGAGTGTTGGTATTTCCACACTTGGAATACCATGCACAGACTTAGTGTCCTTACCTAATAAAGGTTATACTAGCATTATTGGCAGTATAAAGCAAATTCACCAGTCTAATTCCTGGATGAAAGGGTTAGGGTTGCATTGTCAAAACTGGATAGAAAATTTATTTAATCTTTTTGCAAGATCCTGAGGGGGCTTGGCATGGTAGATGTTGAGATGTTTTCATTCGAAGGAGAGCCACAAACAAGGGGACGTAGCTGAAAGGCAAGAGTTTGGTCATTTAAAACTGAGTTGTGTAGAGTGCCCCTCTCCTACAGGATAGTAAATCTCTGAAATTCTCTGCCCCGGAGGATGGTGGAGGTTGGATTATTACACATAGTAAAGATGGAAATGGAAAATAATTTAAAAGAGAATTGGAGGATTAAGGGCTACTGGTACAGAGTGAAGTTGAGGCCAACAGAGATCAGCTGTGATCATCTTGAAGGGCGGGGCAAGTTGGAGGAGCCTCAAGGCCTTCTCCTGCTCCAATTCTCTTGTGTTCAGCTTTCTGCTGAAGTCAGCCCACAAGGAAATTAAATTGGTTTGCACACTTCCTTTTGTGATTCACTCAAATTGGGTATCAGCTTCCAATCGTGTTGTTCATACAGGATGATGTCAACATGTACGGCACCCATTATTTTCTTTCAGTCATAAACTGGAGTCAAAGGCCAAAATCTACAACCTTGGATATTAATTTTCAATAAAATACACCATTCTGAAAATCAGATGTCATTTAATATGCCCCTGTTGAGAAATGGCTGTAGATATTATATAACTCCACAGACACCTTCATGTATTTGGAATGATGGAAAGACAAAATGGTTTTTATATAGTCCTCAAGATTGCCTAAGTTTTAAGATTAATAACAGTGTGCTCCAAGGAATGGCAGCTAGAAACTCAGATGTTCAAATCACAAACAGAAGAAAATCTGCAGATGCTGGAAATCCAAACAACACACACAAAATGCTGGAGGAACTCAGTAGGCCAGGCAGCATCTCAAATTTTTTTCTTCACTGAAACAGATTTAATAATTAAGAATGTATCTGGAACTTTTTTCTTCATGATACTTGATAACCTATTTAATAAGGCATAAATCTATTTGAAAGCTAACTGTACCACATCACTGGAACAAATATGCATAGAAGGAATTAGCGTAAACTGTACACAACTTTGTGTCTTGTTTGAGCTAGCCTGTTCTCTGAGATATTATTAAAGTTTACTGCAGTTCCAAGTTACAAATTGTATAAACAGTTTCAATTTCCTTATGCTTTAATTAATACTCAGAAATTGTTTAAAGCTTAAGCATCATCATTTCACTGAAACAAGAATGAGAAACTATTACAGGATTTGGAAAAATGTATCATTTCTATGCAGGGACACTACTGATTATGGTTAACAGAGGAAATCTTGAAATTTTAGATTACAGATGTCTGAGAATTACTCTTCACCAACTTCTGCTGGGTGAGATCAGAACTAATTTGAACTTCCTCCACTCTTCAGGATGGACAGGGGATGGTCGATAATTCTGACAGAGGAAAGAAAACAAGTTGCTTCTTTGTATTTCTTCTTAAAATTTTCCTCTTCCTAAGTCACGTCCAACAACTTCCAGAAACTGAAGCAAGTTATTACTACAACTTCCCACTTCCTGTGGCCAAACCCAAACTTTCCATTAGTTTCTGCTTTCTGTAACATGGATATACTGTACACCTCTTTCTAACCAGACACTTTCATCATATTCTCATCAAATTAATTTCACCTGTGAGATTCCTTTAGTCATGTGATCCCCATATGCACAAGATTGCTGACTCCATCCCTACTTTCCTTGATTCTGTACATTTTTCGTTGTGCTCAATTAGTATCCTTCACTGACAGCAAAGAATCTCAACACCAACAGATGCATTTTTAGTTTCTCCATGTTCCTGATTTGCATCCATTCTTTTAAATCCTGTCTCAAATCTATGGAAATATATTCAGGAGCTACATATTGGTATTGAGTTCTGCTAGCTATACATGAACATTAGGAGCAACACACACAACATGCTCAGCATGGCAGGTATCATCTAGAGAGAGAAATGTTTGCATATTTGTTGATATTTTATTAATATTTGAGTAATCTTATATGTGTGTATATATGTTAGTTAAGCATTCTTATTTTTTAAATAACTCATTACAGGTTATATGTAAGTATACAATAATTGTATACATCACACAATGACCCACATTCCCAGATTCCTGTGTTTTCCTTTGAATTAGTTTAAAGTTCTGTAATTACACAAGATAACATTGCCGACACATATTTTAAAATAAACCCAATAGAGTGACCGACCTGTGAAAATGCAGCAAGATTTGGAAATAAAATAAAATGCAATGAGGAGCTGCCAAATTCCAAAAATTACATGTTCTTTGGAAGGGAAGATAAGATCGAAATTTTCTTTATAAAGTAAGAAAGCAGAATAATTCATGGTTTTTAAAAAGTGAGCACTGGGTGATAATTAATAATCATTAAGAAAAGCAGAAATGGCTGGCTACATTGGAAAGATTGATGAGTTTGATTACACAATGGGTAATTGGCTCCTATGTACTGAACTATTGGAACAGTATTTTGAAGCAAATGAAACAGCCAATGAGCAGTGAATGCCAATTTTGCGAAGTACATTGGTTTTAAAGGCATACAGTTTGCTTCGAAGTCTGACTGCTCCAACCAAACCATTGAAATGAGCTTTCCTGACATTCTCAAAGTGATTCAGGAACATTTAGAACCAAGGAACCCATTGTTAATCACAAAACACTTTAGGTTTCATAAATGGAATCTAAAAGAAGTGGGTGTCTATTTCAGCATACGTGGCTGAACTGAAGAAGTTGTCTGAGCATTGTCAGTTAGGTATCGGTCTTAATGATACAATGAGAGATAGTTTAATTTGTAGAATCTTACAAGAAAGCACTCAAGGATGGTTCCTAACTGAAGCACAGCTTACATTTGAAAGAACAGTAGAAAGTGTTGTTTCAATTGAAACCGCAGCCAGAGACACAACGGAGTTGCAGTCAAAAGTGAAAATGAGTGTGAACAAAATTGCAACATCTAAACAGAAACCTGCCTGGCTGCATAAATTGAGTTACTGTTGTGGCAGGGGCTCACATACACCTAACAAACGCAGGTTTAAAGGCAAAACTTACAGAAAATGCAACAAAGTAGGACACATACAAAGAACATTCTGGGCAGGCATAAATGAATGGACTGCACAGAGAAAGAAAAAAGATAAAAAGGCAAGTTACAGTTTCAAATACAGCACCAATCTGCATGCTGTGGATGAAAACTTTGATAACGATGAGAGTGACATGAACTGAGCAGCCATGTTCGCGTTCATGCTCGTTTACAATATGAAAACAAACTTGAGACAAGCAATATGTCTTATATCAGAAGTGAGTGGCAAATTAATTAAAATGGCACTGGCTTGACTATTTCAGTCATTCCACAAAATGAGTTTGAATGACATTTCAAAGATACCAAAATGAAGCCTGCAGATATCCGGAGAAAAGTGAACTCCTGTGGGCATGACATCTGCAACTGTGAATTACAACAAATAAGATTGGGTTTGTATGTGGTATAAACAGAAGAACCAGCATTGTAGGGGCATGATTGGCTGAGACAACTACAACTCGATTGGAGATCCATTCACCATCCCCTGCAATTCAGCACCCGCCTTCGAGACATATGGTCCCAGGTTCAACTCTGGCCGGCTCCTTGCACATTTTCCATCCGTGCTGGGTTGAGCATCAAGTTAGTAACTCGGCCTTGTAAAAAACAGACAAATGCTAAGGAAATGTCAAAATGCTGCCTAATGCACCACAAGGCATAAAAAGGAACAACAACACCCTGCAATGAAGCCAATTGAAAGCGAATTAAGAAAGGTATTGAATGATGTCATGACTGGCTTCATGCTGTACACCACGAAACGTTGCCCATCAGAGGACAAACAGGCATTGGTGCCAAACTCTGTGCCTCTGGTTGGAGAGCATATTGGACCAAGAAAGGGTCATGCTGCTCAGAGGAATCACGGAAGTGACAAAAGAAGTGGTCTGACTACAACAGTTTTGTAGGTAACACATTGAGAAAGCTTCTGATATATTAGTTACTTGTGAAATGTGGCTTGGTTTTAAGCTGGAAGAGAATTCAGGAAGCTTCAGGAAGGTTACAAGCATCTGGCTTTAGTGAATATAAAGCCCCAGACTCTACGATGCATGCATTAAGGTTATTGCATGAACTTCAAGTGGGAGACAAAGTTTGCTTGTGAAAGTAGATGCAAAGACCAAAGCACAGCTAGATGAATGAAAGGTCAAAAGAAAGGAAACAATGGAGATATCAGATCATCAGAGGATCATCAGATGATGTTGTGGATGATGAAACCAAAGAAGAGAGATCAGATTGTAAAGAGAGCAATAGAAGGATTATTAAGAGAATACTCCAGTGAACTAAATGGACCAAGGCACACAAACTAAAAGAAGAAAAAGGAAGGAAGAGATGGAGAGAAAGAACCTGGATGTGAAAGAGATCCTTCTCTGCCCATCACTCTGCCTGTTCTCCATCTCCCTCTGGTGCTCCCCTCCCTCCCCCTTTCTTTCTCCCTAGGCTTCCCATCCCATGATCCTTTCCCTTCTCCAGCTCTGTATCCCTTTTGCCAATCACCTTTCCAGCTCTTAGCTTCACCTCAGCCCCTCCGGTCTTCTCCTGTCATTTTGCATTTCCCCCTCCCCTCCTACTTTCAAATCTCTTACTATCTTTCCTTTCAGTTAGTCCTGACGAAGGGTCTCGGAACTGAAACGTCGACAGTGCTTCCTCCTATAGATGCTGCCTGGCCTGCTTATTCTTTTGTGAACAGCATTTAGCTGTTTCTCGACATTCAACACAATATGCATGAATATGAGAAATTCTGCTGATGCTGGAAATCCAAAGTAACACACACAAAATGCTGGAGGAACTCGGTAGGACGGGCAGCATCCATAGAAATGAATATACAGTTGACATATCAGGCCGAGACCCTTCTTCAGGACTGAAAAGAAAATGATAAGAAGCCAGAATGAAAAGATTGGGGAGGGGAAGGAGGACAGCTAGAAGGTGATAGATGAAGCCAGTTGGGTAGGAAAGATAAAGGGTTGGGTAGGAAAGATAAAGGGTTGGGTAGGAAAGATAAAAGGTTTGGGTAGGAAAGATAAAGGGCTGGATAGGAAGGAATCTGATAGGGGACGAGAGCGGACCATAGGGGAAAAGGAATATTCATGGATGTTGTTGTCATTTTTGTTTCTTCTACTAGAGCTGAAATTTATCAAAATGACTTTTTCTATCAGCAAATCCAAGGGTAAACAAGTCAAGTGTTAACTAAAAATAAATGTTTCTAAGGACATTAATGTTGGTTGTTGATACGCCTGCTCAAAGCACTACAGTAATTGGTTGGCATTAGGCCAACTTAATTCTAAAGAGGAAAAGACTAGGATTTCACAAATTCTAGTAGTGATTGAGTTTGACCATGAAACAGTGGCCATCCTGCCACCGTCTGTAAGGAGTCTGTACTGTGCTCTGGTATCCTCCTACTGTACAATGACGTACTAGCTGGTA
This sequence comes from Hemitrygon akajei, assembly GCF_048418815.1. Taxonomy (NCBI): domain Eukaryota; kingdom Metazoa; phylum Chordata; class Chondrichthyes; order Myliobatiformes; family Dasyatidae; genus Hemitrygon; species Hemitrygon akajei. The sequence goes on along the minus strand of NC_133131.1, from coordinate 90,128,549 downwards.
GGTTAATTGGTCATTGTAAATTGTCTCGCAAATAGGTTAGGGTTAACTAGGTGGGTTGCTGGGCAGTACTGCTCGAAGGGCCTATTCCGTACTGTATCTCATTAAATAATTTAATCAATAGTATAAACTAGATTCACCATGACAAGATCCCACAGGGAAGAAAAGATCTCCCAGTCAGAGCATATGGGCCATCTTGATATTTAAATCCAGCATGGATGCTGTGGATTCACTTTACATTGTACTTTAGACAGTAGAGTGGAAGCACAAATTATGTTAAATAGCTTGCTTTCACATAAAGCAAATGTTAAAACAGCTTTAACAAGCAATTACTTTTTTGGTCCGACTTGTCCCACGTTGACTCTCATACAAATAACTTTTCTGGTTTGCATTCCCACGGCACAGGTCGCATCACCGCTCCAGCTGGTGCTTGAATTGAGGCCAGCTACGGACAAATCCTCAATACAGGGGCCCCAAGGACCAGTCTGCCAGTGATGTATAACACAAGGATGCTCATTGCAGCTGCGCACTTCCTGCAAGGCACTGCTGTTCGGGCACTGCGCTCCTCCTGTTGAAAAGTAAAAGATACAAAAATAGCATGCTTGGTTTGGAAAACATTGGTAGCAGTCCTCACAATGATATAATGTGTCCCTGATTTTGGTTTATATAAAAAGTGATCATCAGCACAGTTTGAAGCTACGTGCTATCTAGTAACATATATTTATACAATACCTCTTCTTTGTATAAGACATGGTAGTTCTTATTATGTCTATTACGTAAATAACACACAGTGTTTGTGCATGGCTTTAATTTCAAATACTTTTGTGAAAAGCTATGTATGGTTTCTCAGTGAGTGAATTACTATTTTTTTTAAAAAAAGGAGAAAACAGTATTAAAACATGATTAGGCACTGAATTTCTTAGAAGACGTATGTCCTGATTTTTTTGTACATCTTGATTTGACCACAGCATCTGCAGTGCACTTTGTGAATTTCTTAGAATGCTTTCATGTTTAATAGGTTACTGTTGACTAGGTATTTCATGGTTTTATTGTTGAAAATTGTGAACCCTAGTTTACACCATTTGAAGAACACATATCTACCCAATCAATTTCAAATCCCCACATGAAGGAAATAATAATGTAATAAGGAGCAGATATAAACTGTAACAGGCCTGGGACAAAATATCAATAAACTCCTTCTGTTAAGCGTGATGTGGGCACCAAAGCACATTCATTGGTATTTGTAGCATGAAAAATACCTTGGGTCAGCCTCATCAAGCCTATAGAATGATAAGATGGCTTGGATAATGAATGCTAATTAACAAGGCAATCTTTTTACATGTGTAATTACATTAATTATCTAATGTATATTAATTGAAGGATTTTTGGGATTAAGCTGAACAAAAAGTACAGTTGGTGAAGCTGGTACATGTGCTAATTGCACAAATCCCTGGAGATCTATTCCTTATTATTAACGGCAATGCACCCCAGTCAACAGACTGAATCCCCATAATCAGTAAACTTTAAAAAGATGACAAATCATTTGAATATACACATATAAAACTGGTTATTATTTCAGACTTTATTCTTTTTAGAGTAATGAGATCTTGACAGGCTTCATTGATTATAAATCCTACCTTCATCCGCATATGCCAGAATTGAACGTGCTCGCATCTGTTTACCCTCTGTGGTTTTCCCAGAGCACGTATATGAACATGACGACCACTCTGACCATTTACTAAGGACACAATCTCTTGGGCAAGATACTTCACATGATACTGGCATCGGGTATGTAGCTTTTCCACACAAATCTCTGTCTACAACTTCTCCTGGGAAAAGAAGAAATCGCACAAAATAAAATCAACAATCTCCATTGAACGTAAATCAGAATTCACTTGATTCAAAATGTAAATATTATGGAAGGTTAAAAGTGAATGCACTATTTACTGCAGCTGTCAGATATTCTAATGTTATTTTAAAATTAATAGGCTGATTGTAAATTTCATATACGGTTGCAATCTCCAAAGTCAACTAAAATCACAATTTCCATATATAGTCATCCAAATATGATGATGGGGATTTCTAAAATTAAAGTATTAGCTAATGTTGGTAGCATCTTTATTTATGGTAAAAATGTCACCTGCTCAAGAAACTAAATTAAGAAATTGTGATTAAATAACACATTTAAGAACATCAAAACTCTTCACAATCAATGAAGACCTCTGAAATCATGCTAATGTTATAATATGGGAAACATGACAGCGATGTTTCACAGAAGGGGCATAAATAACAATGTAATAAAGATAATATTTTATTAGTAATATTCATTGGGATATATTTTGGCCAGAATAACAGGAATAACGTCCGTATTCTTCAATTTTCTGGCTCCATTGAGAGGGCAGATGGAGACAACAGTATGAAATCTCATCCACAAATCAGAACTATCAACTGTGCAATATGTCCTCAATACAGAACCAAAGTGTTAGCCTGGGATTTGTGCTAAGTTCTCTGAAGTCAAGTGACTTTCATTTTACTTATCTTTAATGGTCCATCTAAATAGTTAGTGCTGGCACCATCTATAAAATGCATTCTAGTTACTCAAACAGACAAATCTGATGACACTGCCTAAACCTGCAACCTCTATCACTGCTAAGATAAGTGCAGCACCATATCCCACCTGTTCCCCTCCAAATCACCATCGCCCTGACTCTGAAACACATCACCAGACTTTCATTGATGCCGAGTCTAAATCCTGGGACTCCCTGTTCAACATCACTCTGGGCCTGCCCACAGCTGAAGTAATGCAGCAGTTCAAAAATGCAGTCACTATCTTATTAAAGGTAATTAAGGAAGGGCAATAATTGCTGATCTTGCCACCGATGCCCTGATCCATAAAAATACATAACAAAAAAAAAGAATGTGCAAGCTATTTGAGATTTTAGAAAATTGGCATGACTGGTAGAATTTTACAGGATTGAATGTTTCATCCTTAAATTATTCAATACACACATTGCTATGATGGTCTGTCTCAAATTAATTTATATCCTTGTGACACAGAGGGGAAGATGACTCTTCTCATTGATAGAACCAAATTTATCAGGCGAGGGAGCACCCGCATGGGTTCCAGCTATTCTTGCCTTTTCATTGGCTACATAGAGCAGTTCATGTTCCATGCCTTCCCTGGTAATGCTCCCCGACTCTTCCTCTTCTATACTGATGACTGCATTGGTGTAGCTTCATGCACTATGCTGAGCTCAACAATTTTATCAACTATGCCTCCAACTTCCACCTTTCCCTTAAATAAATTTGTAAAATTGATGACACATCACCCACACTCCCTTTCTTGATCTTTCTAAACATCTCCGGTGATAGATAGAGAGAGAGAGAACGAGAACAATGCGCATGGGCAGACAACAGATCAATATGTAGTGATAAGGCAGGAAAGTCATTGCTGTAACAGAAATAGATCCATACATTACAAGGTCCTCTTGTTCTCAGCTACCACCCCATCAGCTTCTGCATCCAACACATTGTTCTTCGCAACTTCAGCCATCTCCAAATGGATCCTAACACCAAACACATCTTTTCCTCAAAATAATTTCTAGTTTCCGCAGTGACCGTTCCCTCTGTGATTCACTTGTCCTTTCATCTCTCCTTACTAATTTCCCTCCCTTGCAAGCAGCCAAAGTGCGACACCTGCCCATCTACCTCCTCCCTCACCTCAATTCAGAGCCCTAAGCAGTCCATCCAGGTGAGGCCATATTTCACCTTTGAATCTGCTGGGGTCATCTATTGTATCCAGTGCTCCCGATGTGGTCTCCTTGACATTGATGAGGCCCATCATAAATTGGGGGACAGTTTCAACGAGCACCTTCACTCTATCCGCTAAAAGCAGAACGTCCTGGTTGTCCGACATGTTAATTCCGATTCCTATTCCCATTCTAACATGTCGGTCCATGGCCTCCCCTTGTGCCATAATGAGGCCTCTCTCAGGATGGGGAAGCAACACCTTATATCCAATCTGGGCAGCCTCCAACTTGATTACATGAATATTAATTTCTCCTTCCGGTAAAAACTTTTTCCCTTCCTCTTCCTCTATTCCACACTCTGGCCTCTTACCCCTTCTCAGATGCCTATCACCTTTCCATGCTGCCCCTCTTCCTTCCCTTTATCCTATGGTTCACTCTCCTTTCCTTTCCAATCTTTTAATCTCCAGCCCGTCACCTTTCCCACTCTCCTGGCTTCACCTATCATTTTCCAGCTATCCTTCTTCCAGTCCCTCACCTTTTTATTCTGGCATCTTCTCCTTTCTTTCCAGACTTGAAGAAGAGTTTTGACTCAAAAAATTCTTGCTATTGAGAGAGTGCAGCGTAGGTTCACAAGGTTAATTCCCAGAATGGCGGGACTGTCATATGCTGAAAGATTGGAGCGACTGGGCTTGTATACACTGGAATTTAGAAGGATGAGAGGGGATCTGATTGAAACATATAAGATTATTAAGGGATTGGACACACTGAAGGCAGGAAGCATGTTCCCGCTGATGGGTGAGTCCAGAACTAGAGGCCACAGTTTAAGAATAAGGGGTAGGCCATTTAGAACAGAGATGCAGAAAAACTTTTTCACCCAGAGAGTGGTGGATATGTGGAATGCTCTGCCCCAGAAGGCAGTGGAGGCCAAATCTCCGGATGCATTCAAGAGAGAGTTAGATACAGCTCTTATAGATAGCGGGGTCAAAGGATATGGGGAGAGGGCAGGAACGGGGTACTGATTGTGTATGATCAGCCATGATCACAGTGAATGGCGATGCTGGCTAGAAGGGCCGAATGACCTACTCCTGCACCTACTGTCTATTGTCGACTGTTCGTTCAGTTCCACAGAAGCTGCCTGACCTGCTGAGTTCCTCCAGCATTTTGTGTGTGCTGCTTTGGATTTCCAGCATTTGTAGAATTTCTTGTGTTTACAATTTTATTGCAGCTCCATTTCACAATGGTTGCATAGGACAAGAACTCTGCAGTATCAATCATGTTTTCTTCCCCACACCTTTGTTTTACCTGCCTCGGCTTCTGTGTTCGAATTAAAATGATGACTATGCATCAAAGTTCTTCACTAACTGTAAAGTACATTGTGATATCCTGAGCCCTGCTGAGATCTACATTAATATAATGTAGAAAAGATGCTGAACAATGGATACTGATTAGATCTTTACTTGTAAAGTGGAGTTGAAATCAAAAGCCCAGGCAATAGATTGCTGGGTCATTCCCTTTTAAAAGCTTGGGTGATGACTAGACAATAACAGACAAGAGTTTTCTGAAGTACAGTGAGAGATACAAAAAATACAGTATTGAGTGAAGAGGAATATTCACCATCAGAACCTTGTAATGTTTCAGATCCATGATTATAATTTATTATATCAGTCCCCGTCAGACGCATGCCCTTTATTTGAAAATTAAATAGAAGGAAACATATTTTGATTTAGATATTTTAACAATTGGAGGGCTGCTTAGTGTTTATTCTAATAAAACAATGGTATTTCCTCTTTCCCAAAGTATTTAAAAAAAAGATTTTCAAAAGTGTGCTTCATTGAAATAGTGCCTCTGAATTGACTCGCTGAATAATGCCTGAAATATTTCGCAATCCTGAAATGTAAAGTCAGATGTCAAAAGCCTATTACATTCTCATAAAATATTTAATGAAAAGAGAATATAATTGAACTTCCTTTAACTTGACCATCAGTTGAAGTCCTTGAATTACAGGTGAATTACAATGAATATAAACAATGGGTTAAAGCTGCATTTCACACACAAGACAAAGGAGCAGAAGTAGGCCATTCGGCCCATCGAGTCTGCTCCGCTACTCCACCATGAGCTAAACTATTCTCCCATCTAGTTCCAATTTCCGGCTTTTTCCCCATATCCCTTGATACCCTGACTAATTAGATACCTATCAATCTCCTCCTTAAACACCCTCAATGACTGGGCTCCACATCTGTAAGTGGCAACGAATTCCATAAATCCACGACCCTTTGGCTAAAAAAATTTCTCCTCATCTCAGTTTTAAATAGGTACCCTCTTATTCTAAGACTGTGGCCTCTCGTCCTGGACTCACCCACCAAGGGAAACAGCCTTTCCACATCTACTCTGTCCAACACTTTCAACATTTGAAATGTTTCTATGAGATCCCCTCTCATTCTTCTATACTCTAAATGTAGTGGTCGCTAACCCATCGATTGCGATCGACTGGTTCATCTTTGAGACTTTTGCAGAAGATCCCAAAACAGAATGAAAAATAAATACACAAATACTGTTGAGAGATTGTTTCCGGGTTGCGGGGTTTTGTGCATGCGTGTAGCTCCCTCACGCACTACACAGTGTACTTCAGTGGTCCTCAACCATCGGGCTGCGAGGAAGCAATATAAGTCAGTTGCACCTTTCCTCATTCCCTGTCATGCCCACTGTTGAACTTGAACGTACGTGAGGTCATCAGCCACCTAAACGCAGTGACATCCTCACGCGGCCAGCGGGAAGTGCCATTGCTACCGGCCTGGAGTGCAGGTGGATGGGCGCCACCTCTGAACCTGTTTAGCACACCGAATGTTCGTGGGGAACCCGGTGCTAAAATATTCGCAGACGACCTAATTCGGGCTCAGGGTTTCATAAGCAGCAGAGCAGCTACCTCGCTGCGATCTGCTGAAACAAACTTTTGATAGATCCTACAGGGGGGGGGGGGGCGGGCACCCTCGCTCTCCTCGCTCGGTCGATCGCTCTCTCCAGACGCGACCGCCGCGGCCCTGATACAGGGAACACCGGCCCTGACCTTGAACTCTCACCCTACCTACGACCAGCTGCACCTGGCCAAGGCAGCTGGCGACGGGCAGGCAGAGGCTGGAGTTGGGGCCCGGAGGCTGTCTAATGAGACAATGAAGCCCTCAAAACTGCTTCAGCACCCTGAGTCCAAGCATCCTGCACTTAAAGACAAACCCGTTGAGTTTTTTCAGCAGTAAAAACGTGAGCAGTGTGGGACAGAAGCTAAGTGCCGAGAGCTGCGCAAACTAAATTAAATTGCGGAACAGACTGGACATAAGAACCTGCTTCGACTATCGCTGTATTCCTGTCGTGTTTAACACCATCCCCCTCCCACAGTATTCCAAATGAGGTCTCACCAGTGTCCCATAGAGCCTCATCAACACCTCCTTACTCTTATACACTATTCCTCTTGAAATGAATGCCAACATAGCATTCGCGTTCCTTACTGCTGATCCAACCCGCTGGTTAACCTTTAGGGTATCCTGCACGAGGAGCCCCAAGTCCCTTTGCACTTCCGATTTTTGAATTTTCTCCCCATCTAAATAATAATCTGCCCGATTATTTCTTCTTCCAAAATGTACAACCGTGAATTTCTCAACATTGTATCTTATCTGCCATTTCTTTGCCCACTCTTCTAAACTGACCAAGTCTCTCTGCAACCTTTCCACTTCTTCAACACTTCCTGCTCCTCCACCTATCTTGGCATCATCTGCAAATTTAGCCACAAAACCATTTAATCCATAGTCTAAATCATCGATATACAGTGTAAAAAGAAGCGGCCCCAACACCAACCCATGTGGAACACCACTAGTAACCGGCAACCAACAAGAATAGGATCCCTTTATTCCCACCCTTTGCTTTTTGCCTATCAGCCAATGCTCTACCCATTACAATATCTTTCCTGTAATTCCATGGGCTCTCATCTTATTAAGTGGCACCTTATCAAAAGCCTTTTGAAAATCCAAATACACAACATCCACAGCCTCTCCCCTGTCAATCTTATTTGAGATTACCTCAAAAAATTCCGATAGGTTGGTGAGGCAAGGTCTTCCCTTCAAGGAACCATGCTGGCTTGGGCCTATCTTGTCATGCACCTTCGAAGTATTTCATAACTTTGTCTGTGAGGATCGACTCCAATAACTTTCCAACTACCGATGTCAGACTAATAGGTCTGTAATTTTCTTTTTGCTGCCTCCCTCCTTTCTTAAACAGCGGAACTACATTTGTCACCTTCCAGTCCTCCAGAACCATGCCGGAGTCTATTGATTCCTGGAAGATCATTCCCAATGCCTCCACAATCTCCAAAGCCACCTCCTTCAGAACCCACAGATGCACCTCATCTGGTCCGGGAGACTTCTGTATCCTTAACTCATTTAGTTTCCCAAGCACTTTCTCTTTAGTAATCTTGATTGTACCTAATTCTATTCTCTGAGACCTCTGGCTATCAGGTATGTTGCTAATGTCTTCATAATTCATCTTTTCTTTCCTAATGACTTTCTTAGTTTCCTTCTGTAAAGTTTTTAAAAGTTGTTCAGTCCTCAGTATCCACACCAATTTATGCCGTCTCTTTTGCTTTTATTTTAGCCTTAACCTCTCTTGTTAGCCACATTTGTGCCATTTTTCCATTCATGATTTTCTTTCTTCTTGGAATATATTTTTCCTGCACTTTCCTTATTTCTTGTAGGAAATTAACGTTACTCTCATTGGAAGATTTCTTTTGAACTCAAGACAAATGGAGCCAGATAGCAGTTATATCTTTGCCTGAAAACAACAGGAACTCCCCTACAGCCATGCTAACATGAGTTGAGTTAACTGTCGTCATCAAGTTGATCAGGTTATTCATAACAATAAGATTTTCGAAAACGTTGCAATGTTTCACATGTTCCTCATCCTGGTACGGATGCCAAGAAGTCCTGAAATTTAGAGGAAATCATGGGAAACTTCAGGGTTTGTCCTTATTATGTACAAGAAATATATCAAGTTTTGGAAGCAAGGAAGTATCTTAATCATGTGGTAGGGGATCCTCTTTCAAGAATTAATAGGTCCTGGCATGGTTTCGGAGGACTGCACAATTGCAAATTGCAAATGTCATTCCACTCTTCAAGAAGGGAGGGAGGCACAAGAAAAGGGAACTTGTAGGCTAGTTATTCTGACCTTAGTGGTTGGAGTTGATTGTTAAGGATGAGGTTTCAGGGTATTTGGAAACACATGATAAAAAAGGCCAAAGTAAACATGGTTTCCAACAGGGAAAATCTTGCCTGAAAAATCTGTCGGGATTCTTTGAAGGATTAATAAGCAGGATAGACAAAGAAGAATCGGTGGATATTGTGTACTTGGATTTTCAGAAAGCCTTTGACAAGGTGCACACATGAGTCTGTTTAACAAGCTACATGCCCATGGTATTACAGGAAAGATTCCGAGTATGGATAGAACATCGACTAATCGGCAGCAGGCAAAGAGCGGGAATAAAGGAAGCCGTTTCTGATTGGCTGCCAGTGACTAGTAGTGTTTCGCAGGGATTGGTGGTTTGGATGTCTTCTTTTTATGTTGTATGTCAATTATCTGGATGATGGAATTGATGGCTTTGCAGCCAGATTTGCGGACGATACAAAGGTAGGTGGAGAGGCAGGTAGTATTGGCAAAGCAGGGAGGCTGCAGATGGAATACAGTGACAGGAAATGTATGGTCATGTACTTTTAATAGAAGGAATAAAGGCCTAGATCTAAACTGGGAGAAATTTGAAAAACCCAAGGTGCAAACAGACTTGGGAGTCCTTGTACAGGATTTATAAAGGGTAATTTGTAGCTGAGTCAGAGCTGAAAAAGGCAAAGACAGTGTTAGCTTTCATTTGGAGAGGTCCAGAATATACAAACAAGCATGATGATTAATAAGGCACTGGTGAGGCCTTACTGGGAGTATTGCGGGCAGTTTTGGGCCCCTTATCTAAGAAAGGATGTGATGACTTTGGAAAGGGTTCAAAGGAGTTTCATGAAAATGATTCCAGGAATGAAAGTATTATCATATGAGAAGTGTTTGATGGCTCTGGACCTGTACTTGCTGGAATTTAGAAGAATTAGTGGGGATTTCATTGAAACCTATTAAATGTTGAACAGCCTTGAAAGGGTGGATTTGGAGAGGATGTGTCCTATAGTGCGGGAGTCTTGGACCAGGCAGCATGACCTCAGAATGTTCATTTAGAAAGGAGATAAGGGTGTGGCTCTGGAGGCGATGTTATTGGGTGTATTTAAGGCTAGACTCAATGGGCCAAACAGTCTAATTCTGCTACTGTTTCTTATGGTTTTATGGTAAAAGCCAAGAAATTGGATTTTATCTATTTTTGGCCCTCTGAATTTCCTTTAAGTTTAATCGAATCTAATCCTACAAAAAAACATGAGATTTGCTGAAACAACAATTGAAGTTCCATTAAGGCAATTAACATTCATAATGAAACATTATAATGGGATCTAATGGGACCACATTCAATTTAGCATGCTGTAATTGCTGAATATCAGCTATATACAATGAAAGAAAGACTTATCCACTTACAACCCTTCTCGCTAAGACAGCCAGTCAGTGGCAAAACACATTATAGCTGTTATGGAGGACGGAAGGCTTCCATATTCACATTGCTAAATAGCTCTTTGTTCAAGAGATAGATGCCTGGGGTGTAGTTCTATCTCTCAGAGTGGGGGTGGAGCAAGGTTGACGGGAGACTGTGAGCACCAGCAGAATTAGAAGATCCTGGCTGGAGGAGACTAGGATACTGTCAGCGAGGAGTGAAAATCTCAGAAGTATAAAGCAGTCTAGGTTGACATTTCATTATCTCACCGGAAATATCAAAGCGAGGCTGGGGCCAATACCAATGCTACTCTTTATACTAACACTCACTTAGAATGTGCATGCAGAACAAAAGAAAATATACTTAATTTGTTTTATACAATTCATGACCTTCATCTCTCCTACAACATGTCCCACCACTGATATTTTATTTCCTCCATTGCTCAGACAGAAAAAAAGGATTCAAAAGGACATATATTGAAAAGATTAGTAACACCATCATGGAAGATGGGAATTCTTCTTCTACAACAGCAAGTGTCCCCCCCCTCCCGCCTGCCCCTGCATTTATGCCTCTCTTCAATGGAAAGAGAGATCAGATGAGATTGTGCAGAGTATTACAAACCTCTATGAAGAATGAAGTGTGCCAGACATTTGTGAGTAGGAATTTATCATCCAACTTAGCTTGGCGTATGCAGGTTGAAACAATGGTGGTATCTGAGTGCCGTCAGATTGCACCATCAGCTAAACACACCCTTTAAAGATTCAGAACACTGCAGCGGTCTGCGGTTCCCATCTGCTTCTAAAGGGCATTCTGACGCACAAGAAGGGCAGAATGAGCTGCCTCAATGACTATTGCCTGGTAGCACTTTCATCTATTGTAATTGTTGTTTCACACGGCAGCTGTTTTCTCTTCATACTTGTAATTAGGTTTTGTCAAGCCGCTCCTCCAGCTCGTGACCACATCAATGGACCGCGGCAAAGCCGTCTTGTATCTTTAGACCTGGTGGGGGATGTCCTGGGATGGGGCACCACAGGGGCAAGCTGGGGTTGGTCAGGTACCCCATCAGTGTAGTGTTTGCACTGTTTAGGCATGTTGACTTCTGTGTCTATTTGTACCTGTCCAGTTTTTCCTGGCCACTGTAGTAAATCCCGGGAGGAGTGAGGTGGGGTCATTGATCAGATCTCTGCCAGAGGGCGTGCCGGTATTGGTGCCATTCAGTGTGTTCGTCACAGGAGTCAAGGTTTTTCAACATGCAGAAAGGTCTTTGGGATTTGAGAACGGAAGTTGGAGGAGTTTTTCTTTGATGAGTTTTCGGACTGGAATGTTGTTGGGCATATTTTGGATATGCTTGTAGAATTTTGCTGAAGCTGCTCTTCTACAGATCTCTGGGGGTGCTACTCCACTCATTGTTGGGAGCCATTGGACAGGTGTGGACTTTAGGGCTCCTGAGATTATTCTCATACAAGTATGGAAGTGTGTACTGATGACGTCTCTGTGAGGACTTCTCCCCCAGGTGGGTGCACAATACTCGGCGACTGAGAAACTTAGTGCTAGGCTAGATGTTCATAAGACCAACTGGTTAGCACCTCATTTGGTTCCTGCTATCTTCCTGATCATGGCTATTCTGGATTTTAGTTTCTATGCAACATTTTGAAGGTGGATCCTGTATGAGAGAGTGTGATCTAGTGTGACTCCTATGTACTTTGGTGTGGATCATCGGGTAGCTTCATGTTCCAGCGCATCAACAGCTCAGAGGATCTATCCTGGGCCCAGCACATTGATGGAATCATGAAGAAGTCATGTCATTGGCATGGCAGTGTAGCAGTTATGACAATGCTTTACAATGCCACTAATCAGCGATTGGGGTTGAATTCCTGATACGATCTGCAAGGGCTTCTCCCTGTGACAGTGTGGGCTTCCTCCCACATTCCAAAGACATACAGGGAGGAGGTATAGGAACTTGAAGGCTCACTTTCATGCTCCAGGAGCAGATTCTTCTTTTCTGGTATCAGATTTCTGAATGGTTCACAAGTGCAAGAACACTAACTTATTATTCCTTTTTCTGCTATTAATTTATTTAAGAAATTAGCTTGATCTGTCACACGTACATTTAAAAAAATCAAAATATACAGCAAAATGAGTTGTTTTCATCAAATCAAATCAGCAAGGATTGTGCTGGGCAGCCCACAAATTTGGCCACACTTCTCGTGTCAACGTGACGTGCTCACAATTTGCTATTCCAAATCATAAGTCTTTGGAATGTAGGAGGAAACCTATGTACCAAATCCTCACAGGCAGCAGTACACTACCATTCCACTCTATTCCAAAGTTCAACATACATTTACTATCTAAGTGTGTGTACGTTATACAACCTTGAGATTCGCGTCCTTACAGGCAGCCACGAAACAAAGAAACCCAAAAGAACCCATAAAAAGAGAAGCCTGTTAAACACCCAATGTGCAGAGTGGAAAGAAAAGAAATTGTGCAAACCATAGAAGTAAATAGCATTTAAAATGAAAGTGAGCTGGAAACATTTAGCGCATAGGAGAGTAAATGTTGTGGAGCCCGCAGACACAGAACCTGGAGGAGCTGGAACAGACCACAGACTCAGGCACAGTTCAGCGCAGACTGGAGTAAATGTTGTGGAGCCCGCAGACACAGAACCTGGAGGAGCTGGAACAGACCACAGACTCAGGCACAGTTCAGCGCAGACTGGAGTAAACGTTGCGGAGCAGCAAACAGAACCAACGCGACCCTCGCCTTTGGTTCCTGCATCCTGCCTTTTCAATTCATCAGGCCCAGCATTTAAATCGTCCAATCCTCGGGTCACTCCTTGCTCTGAGACCTTGGCCCTGTCACATTGATACTCCCTGGGCCTCAATCCCACCGCCACGTTTTGGCCCATATCCAAACTTTCTAAAATCGGTCTGGCGCTCAGATCGATCAAACCTTGCTCTCACTTCAGGTGGCCAGGCCTCGAACCTGCCTCCGCTCCACTCCAACTTTGCTTCTTTCTGCTCACCGCGTCATTCAATGTCTGTAGTGAGATGCTGAAGATGTTCTATAGGTCAGTTGTGGAGAGCGCCCTCTTCTTCGTGGTGGCGTGTTGGGGAGGAAGCATTAAGAAGAGGGACGCCTCACGTCTTAATAAGCTGGTAAGGAAGGCGGGCTCTGTCGTGGGCAAAGTACTGGAGAGTTTAACATCGGTAGCTGAGCGAAGGGCGCTGAGTAGGCTACGGTCAATTATGGAAAACTCTGAACATCCTCTACATAGCACCATCCAGAGACAGAGAAGCAGTTTCAGCGACAGGTTACTATCGATGCAATGCTCCTCTGACAGGATGAAGAGGTCAATACTCCCCAATGCCATTAGGCTTTACAATTCAACCGCCAGGACTTAAGAACTTTTTAAAAGCTATTATTAATGCTTTTTGAGATAGTGATTTAGATGCATATCATATTTTTTACTGAGTTAAGTATTGTATGTAATTAGTTTTGATACAACAAGTGTATGGGACATTGGAAAAAAAAGTTGAATTTCCCCATGGGGATGAATAAAGTATCTATCTATCTATCTATCTATCTATCTATCTTCTCTTTGAACATTCCCTATAGCTAACATGCTAGGATCCACATTTTCTCTGATTACTCCTTGTCTACTAAGAAATGCTAATTTATAGTCAGCATTGAAAAGAAAACATTATCTGAGCTGGAGTCAGTGCTTCTCAGTACGAAACATACCTGTGTAAACTTTCATACCCACTTTGATTTCTGCTACAGAACTGTTTTAAAATGTAATTCAAAAAGTTATGTGCATTCCATATTATTGGTGATTTTCAACTTTTTGAACAATTTTCTAAAAGCTAAATGTTTCCAGGTAACAAATAATCTTTACATTATAAAGGGACAAATTTGGTGAAGGGAAAATGGTAACCCAACGATTCCTTCTATTTCATATGACAAAAATAAAGCTCTGCCAAGGGACAGAAGATTATCGATTCGCTGTGAAGAAATGTCTGCTTTATAAAAGTCAGTTTAATCAAGTATCATCTTAGTGCAAACAAAGTGCGTTTGATGACAAGCAAGAACTCCCACAAGGAGAAAAATCAATTTTCATTCCTTGATCATAGAAGATCGACCAATGGGAACTAAAACTGAATGTAGACAGGGAGAAGGGTCATGGAACTAGTTAAAGTGCTGGAAATATTGACCTATTACTGTACAGTTTGGATTTGATAAACTAACAATCTCACAATACAAATTGCTGCTTGAATAAAGCACTATCAATAAAAACAACATCAGCCACTAAATCACATTGAAATGGTATTAAACAACTTTCAGGGAAGTATATCTATATAAATATTGACCCTTCACTACCAATTTGTTATTGATAACTGAAAAGTATTAAGTATAAATATGTACTTAAATTATGATATGTTTATTGATTTTGGTATAGTACCTTGTGTTTACCTATATAATAAAGAGCTTACACTGGTAGTTTTTTGACTTAATTTCTTTGGAATATCTTGTTGATGGGAACAGCAAATTCTTTCCATATGAATGTTTTTAAGACTTCCATATCTGGGAGAATAAGATAAACAGGAGAGCAACAAATTTTTGCTACACTGGTGCAACAGTCAGATACCCTCTGTGTTTCTGAACACAACTTTTCAGAAAGAATTGTTGCTAAATACAATACATTAAGAAAAATTATTCTTTAAATCTGCAGTATTCTGACGGTTTTTCAAGAAGAATCACAAATGTCCTGTGGAGGATAGTTCTACAAGAGACACACTTCATAATGAATTCTGAGGCCAGCTGTCATTATGCATTACAGTACAGGTGACCAGGGTTCAGTTCCTGCTGCTGCCCGTAAGGAGATTGTACGCTTTCCCCATCATTGTCTGGGTTTCCTCCCACAGTCCAAAGGCATACCGATTGGTAGGTTCATTTGGCCATTGTAAATTTTCTCTCGATTAGGTTGGGATGAAATCAGGGGATTGCTGGGTGGCATGGCTTGAAGGGCCATAAGGTCCTATCTTTGCTGTAACTCAATAAATAAACAAACTGCCAATTTCATAATGTAGGTGTACTTAGATTAAGCAAAGATAGAATAATAGTTTTAGCATAAGGCACCCACTTATGAGGAAGTACTTAATTCATGAACATTATATATTGGATGATAGAAAAGAAGATACCTAGATCGATTGAAATATATTGGCGTCTATAACTACATGTCCAATCTTTGTGGGCGAAGTTAAGGAACTACAAACGTCAAAGAAACATTATGAGAATCATATATACAACTCCATATAGTGGCCTAGATGTGAGGCTGAGATTGCAAAGGGAGCTGGAAAAGGCATGTAATAAGGGTAATGACACAATTGTAATGGGGGACTTCAATATTGGGAAAATTAGGGGATTGGGAAAATCAGGTTGGCGTCAGATCACAACTGAGGGAATCTGTTGAATGCCTACAAGATGGCTTTTTAGAGCAACTTGTGGTTGATCCTACTCAGGGAAAGGCTATCTTAGATTTGATGTTGTGTAATAACCCAGCTTTTATTAGTCAGGTTAACGTAAATGAAGCCTTAGGAGGCAGTGATCATAATACGATTGAATTCACACTGCAATTTGAGGGGGAGAAGCATAAGTCACATATATCAGTATAGCAGTGAAATAAAGGGAACTACAGAGGCATGAGAGAGGAACCTGCCCAGGTGGATCGGTGAGTGATACTTGCGGGGATGATGGCAGAACAGGGGTGTCTGAAGCTTCTGGGAATATTTCACAAGGCACAGGAGAGGTATGTCCTACAGAAGAAGTAGTTCTCTAATGGCAAAGTTAGGCAACCGTGACTAACAAGTTAAGAACTGCATAACAGCCAAGGAAGGGCATATAAGGTAGCAAAAGTGAGTGAGAAGTTGGATGATTGAAAAGATTTAAAAATCCAATAAAAGGCAACTAAAAAAGACTTAAGGAGGGAAAAGATGAAACATGAGGGCAAACTAGTCAATAACATAAAGCAGGATACTGAAAGTTTTCTTCAGTTATATAAAGAATAAAAGGGAGGTGAGAGTTAATATTGGACCACTGGAAAATGATGCTCGTGAGGTAGTAATGGGGGACAAAGAAATGGCAGATGAAGTTAATAAGTACTTTGCATCAGTCTTTACTGTGGAAGACACTAGCAGTGTGCCAGTGGTCCGTGAGTGTCAGGGAGCAAGAGTGAGTTCTGTTGCAATTACAAAGGAGAAAAGTGCTAGGAAATCTGAAACATCTTAAGCTGGACATCACCTGGACCAGGTAGACTACATCCCAGAGACTTGGAAGAGGTTACTGAAGAGATAACAGAAGCATTGGTCAAGATCTTACAAGAATCACTTGATGGTCCTGGAAGACTGGAAAATTTCAAATGTCACCATTCCTTAAGAATGGAGTAAGACAACAGGGAGGAAATTATAGGCAAGTTAGCCTAACCTCAGTGGTTGGGAAGTGTTGAAGTCCATTATTAAGGATGAGGTTTTGGGGTACTTGGAGACCAATAATAAAATCAGTCAAAGTCAGCATGGTTTCTATAAAGGGAAATTTTGCTTGACAAATCTGTTAGAGTTTTCCAAGGAAGTAACAAGCAGGGTGGACAAAGGAGAGGCAGTGGATGTCATTTACTTTGATTTTCAGAAGGCATTTAATAAGGTGCCTCACATAAGGCTGATTAACAAGATAAAATCCTATGATGTTACAGGAAATACACTGGCATGGATAGAGGAATGGGTCATAAGACAGGAGGCAGCAAGTGAGAATAAAGGGGGCCTTTTCTGGTTGGCTGCCAATGGCTAGTGGTGTTCCAGTGGTCAGTACTGGGAGCGCTACTTTCAAATTTTTTGTCATTGATTTAGATAGTGGAACTGATGGCTTTGTAGCAAAGTTTGCGGATGATGTGAAGATAGATGGAGGGGTAGGTAGTGATGAGCAAGCAATGTGATTGCAGCAGGACTTAGACAAATTGGAAGAATGGACAACAAAACTGGCAGGTGGAATACAACGTTGAGAAATGTATGATAATGCATTTTGGTAAAATGAACAATAGAGCAGTCTATTATCTAAATGGGGAGAAAATTCAAACATCAGAGGTGCAGAGGGACTTAGGAGTCCTTGTGCAAGACTCCTAGAAGGCTAATTCACAGGTTGACTCTGTAGTAAAGAAAGCAAATGCAATGTCAGCATTTATTTCAAGGGGAATAGAATATAAAAACAGGGAGATAATGCTGAAGCTTTATAATACATTAGTCGGGCCGCACTTGAAGTATTATCAACAGTTTTGAGTCCCATCTCTCAGAAAAGATATGTTGTCATTGGAGAGAGTCCAGAGGAGGGTCAAGAGGATCATTCAGGGAATGAAGGGGTTAACACATTAGGATCACTTGGAAGCTTTGGGCTTGTACTCACTGGAATTTCGAAGAATGTGTGGGGATCTCATTGAAACCTAGTGTTAGTTATTTACTGCAAGGACTCTTTATGCATAAGTAAAAGAACTCCTGCTCAAATAATGTACTACTTTATAACAATCTAACCTCCTGCTTTCGACAAAGTCCACAAGGACAGTGATGCCAAAAAGGAAATATATAACTGTTTTTTGACAGATGAAAGACCAACAGAGTTCTAAGGAGAGGAAAATGTTCTGAGTTAAAATTTCCATAAAACATCGATGATAAATGCATTCTCCTAGTTTTCCAAATATTTATAGAAACTATTAACATTGTCTTCCAAAAGTCTACCTCACCCATAGCTCAGCTTCAGACAATGCAATCAACATGCTCCAGGGATACCAATTAGAGTTAACACGTGCAATTTAAAAAAGGCACTGAAAAAACAATTTCAATGAACACAACAAGTGCATAATTGGCCACGCAAAGGTAATGATATTCAACAGGTAATTTTGAACAAATACTATTTCAGGTGCTTCAGGAACTTCATGATAAAACAGATTAATTATTTTAATATAACTTAATTAGATGTTGAGGATTCAGTTGATAGCCTCCATGACTCTGAGATGTAAGGCTAAGGGTTCAAATCCCACTTTAGAGAATTGTGCACATAATCTGGACTAATGATTCATCATAGTATTGTGAGAATGCTAGGTGCCACTGAATTTCAGATAGGATACTTCTGTCTGTTCTCTATGGGCCCAAGCCAATATTTATCTCATAACCAAATCAATCCGATAGACCAATTATCTTGTCACAGCAAATGGGATAATGCATGAAAACTGCTGTGTTCTTACATTACAACACTAACCACATTTCAGAAGTTCTTAATTGGCTGTAATTTGTTTTGGGACATGATATGGTTGAGAAGGACATCATGTGACCTGTTGTACCATAGGAAAGTCACCTTATCACAAGACAACTTGATTTTTAAATAATGACAGATTAAATCTTAAGCACATGGCCAACAAATAAAGATCCTTCTGCTCAAAAATAGCATTTAAACTATGTGTTTCACTCAAGAAAAAAATGCTGCTATTGCACAAAAGAATATTATCTGAATCTAGTTATAGCAAATTTGTTTTGTCATGTTGACAGCTGGTATGCTATTAATCTGAGGTATTAGAATCAAAACACAACTCTAGCAAAGTAAATCATATTAATAGTAATCTGGTGTCCTATTTAGCAAATATCTTTATTTTAGTCTAAAATGATAATATGCTGAGAAACAGCATTAGATTAATTTGCATTTGAATTTGCATACATATTTTTACTTGTTTGTGAAAAACCGTGAAAAACTAAGTAACTTTTTTTCTATATTGTAAATAAAAGTTATTTTCAAATGGGTTGATATATAAAAACAATGGTAATAGTTAATTACAAGTGAGTGGCTTGATGGTTGATAAAAAAAATTGGTTATTATTGTCACATGTACCAAGGTACTGTGAAGAAAAGTTTTGCATAGCATCCATACAAACCATTTCATTATAACAGTGCATTGAGGCAATGGAAGGGAAAACATTAACAGATTGCAGTTGGAGTAAAAACAGTGCTGGCAGACATTAAGGTACAAGGATATCATGAGGAATTTTGTGAGTTGATGAATCCATCTTATTGTAACTTGGGGATAAAAAAAAAATCCTTGGGCTTGATGATATGCTCCTTCAGGTTTTTTGTATCTCCTGCTTGACAGAAGTGGGGAGAGAATGTCCTGGGCAGCTGGGGTCTCTGATTATGTTAGCTGCTTTACAGAGTCAGTGGGAAGAGTAGACAAGAGTCCATGGAGGGTTTGCTGCTTTCTGAGATATGCTGAGCTCTGTCCCTCAATCTCCACAGTCTTAGAGTCATGGGCAGAGAAGTTGCCACACCAAGCTGTGATACTTTATATAATAACTGGTGAAAGTCAAGTTTCTTTAGCCTTCCGAGAGAAAAGGAGTGATGAGCTTCCATTTTTTTTTGGAAATATGGCCCACTAGGGTGGTGTCATCCACAAACTGTAGGTGGAGTTAGAGTAGAATCTGGTCACTCATTGATGAGTGTAGATCAGGGAGCTGAGGATGCAACCTCGAGAGGTACCTGTGTTCAGCATGATTTCGGCTGAATTGGTTTTTCCAATGTCCCATACACTTGTTGTAGCAAAACTAATAACATACAATACTTAACTCAGTAAAAAAATATGATATGCATCTAAATCACTATCTCAAACAGCATTAATAATAGCTTTTAAAAAGTTCTTAAGTCCTGGCAGTTGAATTGTAAAGCCTAATGGCATTGGGGAGTATTGACCTCTTCATCCTGTCAGAGGAGCATTGCATCGATAGTAACCTGTCGCTGAAACTGCTTCTCTGTCTCTGGATGGTGCTATGTAGAGGATGTTCAGAGTTTTCCATAATTGACCGTAGCCTACTCAGTGCCCTTCGCTCAGCTACCGATGTTAAACTCTCCAGTACTTTGCCCACGACAGAGCCCGCCTTCCTTACCAGCTTATTAAGACATGAGGCGTCCCTCTTCTTAATGCTTCCTCCCCAACACGCCACCACAAAGAAGAGGGCACTCTCCACAACTGACCTATAGAACATCTTCAGCATCTCACTACAGACATTGAATGACACCAACCTTCTAAGGAAGTACAGTCAACTCTGTGCCTTCCTGCACAAGGCATCTGTATTGGCAGTCCAGTCTAGCTTCTCGTCTAACTGTACTCCCAGATACTTGTAGGTCTTAACCTGCTCCACACATTCTCCATTAATGATCACTGGCTCCATATGAGGCCTAGATCTCCTAAAGTCCACCACCATCTCCTTGGTCTTGGTGATATTGAGACGCAGGTAGTTTGAGTTGCACCATATCACAAAGTCCTGTATCAGTTTCCTATACTCCTCCAATTTCCCCATGGGGATGAATAAAGTATCTATCTATCTATCTATCCTTACTGATGGTAATCTGTTGGTCAGGAAGTCAAGGACAAAGCTGCAAAGAGAGGTGTTAAATCCCAGGTCTAGAGTTGGGAGATAAGTTTGCTTGGAATTATTGTATTGAAGGCAGAAGTGTAGTCAGTAAACAATTGTCTAACATAGGTGCAACACACACAAATGCTGGAGGAACTCAGCAGGTCAGGGAGCATTTATCGAAGAGAGTAAACAGCCTATATTTTGGGCCGAGACCCTTCATTGTGACTGCAATAAAAGGATGAGGTCAGAGTAAGAAGGTGGGGGAGTTGGGAGGAAGAAGAACAAGGTGATAGGTGAAGTAAAGTGATGGGAAGTTGATTGGTGACAGAGATAAAAGGCTGGAGAAGGGGGGGTCTGATAGGAGAGGGTAGAGACCATGGAAGAAAGAGGAGGGGGAGGCGCACCAGAGGGAGGTGATGGGCAGTTAAGGAGATAAGATGAGAATGGGAAACAGGAATGGGGAATGGTGAAGAAGGGTGGTGGGGGGGAACAACTACTGGAAGTTTGAGGAATCAATGTTCATGCCATCTGTTTGGAATCTAACCAGATGGAATGCACTGGAAACAGTAGATGACCCTAACAGACTCACAGTTGAAGTTTCGCCTCACCTGGACAGTCACCTCATTTGTTTGGCACCCTGAATGGTAGTACCTAACCTAGATACCTAACATACAATAGGTGTCTTTATTGTCCAGATGCTCCAGAGATGAGTATAGGTCCAGGAGGATGGTGTCCACCCTAAACCTGTTTTTGCAGTAGGTTGGGAGCCTGGAGTTAATGCGTACCAACACCAGCCTCTCATGATGGTGGATGCCTGACTCAGCAGGCAGTAGTCATTAATGAACATTACCTTTTTTTTCTAGCTATTAGAATGATAGTGGTCTTAAAGCAGGTGGGAACCTCAGGTTGAAGCAGGGAGATGGTAAAAATATCTGCAAATGGCCAGCCAAGTGATCTGCACAGGAGGAACGTACACAACTAGGGTTACCATCTGGGCTGCATGGTTTCCAGAGGTACACTGCTTTAGAAGATTTATGTCAGCAGTAATGACTTTACATTCAGGTTCAATGGAAGCTATTGGGGTGGGTGGTGGAATTCCTTTCTGTTCAAAACATGCTTAAAATGGGTTAAGGGATGAGCTGTTGTCAGTGATGCTGCCTGACTTTGTTTCATAGACTGTTACAGAATGTAAGCCCTACCACGACTGACAGCTGCTCTTGGATTTGATTTTGCACTTATGTTGTATCTTCGTATTGCTCATTGCTTTACAAAGGTTGTATATCAATTATTTTATAGAGGTCAGGGTCACCGCAGATTTGGACTTTAGTAGAGAGAGGACCTCCTGCTTCATTTATTGTTTCCGGCTTGGGAACTCAGAGCATGACCTCTTTGTCTACACACTTGCTGATAAAATCCCTGATCATGCTGACACACTGTTCTAGACTGGCAGTGAACAATGACCAATCTACAAACACAGAGCATTCACATGGAGGTTCATCTGCTTCTTCAGATCAGCTCTGTTCGTACTGGATGCTCATGTTTCAGCTTCTGTTGATATGCAAGGAGAGCCTGGTGATATGATTTACCAAAGATCGGGCAGGAGTTAGCTCAGTAAGCATCTTTGAAGGATATGTAGCAATGGTAAAAGCTGTTTGTAACCCTTGTGGGGCAGCTGATCTACTGGCAATGTTTTGGTCACATACTCTTGAAGTTGGTCTGGGTAAAGTCCCAACTACGACGAAGAGAGGCTCAGGGTCCTCCATCAAGGTTTATGGTTATGGAGTATAGAGTTCCCTGACTGCAGGCTTCACATCTCCCTCCAGAGATACATCAGATCTCTATATTTCCGATGATAAAATGTTGCAAAATTAGATGCAATCTAGAGAATTTTGTGTGAAATGCAAATTCCAGGCCATGCACTTAAGAAACTGTTAATAATTCATACTGAATTTTAGAATGTTTCCATTTAAGGCTTTTTTAAGCTAAAATGTACTTTGAACTTTGATGATAGTGGTAATTATAAGCTGAACTTCAAAATTCCAGTTTTAATAAAGATGAAATTGCAACTGTAAAGACCCGCTTTTTTCAGTGTTAGCTAAAATATCAAACAGGTAAAACTTCTTAAGAATACTGCATATGTCAGACCTACACAGGCAGGCTCCTCCCAGCTATCTCTGTATTCTACAGACTTAGCCAAGATTGCCTTCCTCAACTCTCTTTGGCCTGGGAGAGCTCTAACCCTTGGTGGCCAATAACTGGGAGAACAAGACCATCATTTGCAACAAAAACGAAGGGTTCATCACTGAGATGCTGGGTTTTCGAACATCTGGGCAGTGGAAAAGAAGCAGCCAAACACATATTTCGCCTGCATCAAGGTCCACACTTGGTGCTAGATTACACTGTGGAATTCAAGACCCTTGCAGCAGAGTGTAACTGGAATGTGGAAGCACTACTGGCCTGTTATTCTCATGGCCTCTTGGAACACTTGAAAGACAAGCTGTCTACCTGGGAGATGGCCACTGACATCAAAAGCCTCATCACTCTAGCTCTCTGGCCTTTAGTATTGACAAGCATCTTAAGAATGGTCCTCCAGGCCATTACCAGAACCCTAGTTCTGTTCCCAGAACTATTTCGTACTGCAGAGACATCGTCATATCCATGCAGTTAGGGAGAACTCCCTTAACCCAGCCGGCAAGAGCAGAAGTGTCAACGGAAAAACATCTTGTGCACTTACTGTGGAGAAACTGATCACCAATGTATCAAATCCCGTGTCCTGGAAAATGGTATCATCAGGTCGAGATGAGGAGCCTTCTATCTGGTAAACTTCCCCCGTCCTCTCATTCCAGCACCATAGCCCGACTCACCCGCTCTATCATCCTTCCCAATCCTAGGGCTCTACGTGCACAAGATGTGCTGGTGCATTCCAGCACAGCAGGCAGCTTTCTGAACTGGACTTGGCGTGTGCAGCTTGGACTCCCTAACAAGCCTTTCTCTCACCCCTTCGCATCATGCTCATTGATGGACGTCTTGGTTCCAGAATGGTCAGACCATCCCAGAACTGAGACATCCAGAAATGGCCATAATGTGCACATGAGCACTGGAACTATTTCGAGCCCATTGACTCCGAATCGACTCACTCAACAGTCCTCTTATCTTGGACTGTCCTTGGCTCTGCACTCACAACTCACACTTCGCCTGGTCATCTGATTAACAGCTGTGTCTTTGAGCAATTCAACTTCCTCATTTCCTCTTGTCCTAGCTCCAAACACTAAGGCATTGCCCTGTCATGACAGTTCGATGCAGCTGAAACGCAGATTGACCCTCAACATCATTCCATCCTCCCAGATCCTCGCCCTTGAGAACCAGATTGGCTAGACCCCACAGCATGATCTTGCTCCGGCCGACACATCTAACAAACCCATGAACTTAATGGCAACCATGAACTCTGAGGCACTCCAGTGGAGCAAAGCCTTACCCCTCTCTAGGCGCGTGATAGACCCTGATTTTCTGCTATGTAGGTTCTAGTAACCCACCATGATCCCAGATGTACATTAGTTCATCCCTGCCAGCCCTCAAGGAACCCAGCCCAATTCCTCCAACCACTGTTTCTCTGGACTCTTGTGCCCTCTACTAGTCTCTCAAAACTCAAGGTCCCACATCACCATGGATTTCATTACAGGTTTGCCACCTTCAGATTGGGCCATGCTGATCATAAGACTGGTTCTCCAAGGTAGCCCATTTCATTGCCCTCCCATCAGCCTTTGAGACAGTGAACCTGGTTCGCCACTAATAGGACATTTTGTCAGACCAGAACCAATGGTGAGCCTTCTACTTCCTCCTCCACACCTCAGTGTGTTTGTCCTCTATCATCCGCAGACCAATGGCCTGTCTGGAAGAACCAATCAGCAAGTGGAGAAGTTTCTGCGATGCCTTGTAGCCTCTAACCCTTCCACATGGAAGAAGTATCTGCTCTGGATCGAAATGTCCCACAATCTACACACCTCCTCTACCACCCTTTGAAATGCCTCATGGCTACCAACCCCTGTTGTTCCTCACAGAGGAACCAGCAGCTGAGGTCCTGTATGCCAGGACTCTGGTTCGCCACTGCCATTAATGTTCAGAAGAGGGCACGGAGGGCCATCCGAGTTGCAAACCATGCCTACTGGTGCCAGGCCAACCACTGGTAGCACCCAGCCCAGGTCTGTTCACCTCAGACCTGTGCCAGTGCATTTAATCCTGCAAGCTCTCGGCCTGACTCATTGGTCCTTTTAAGATTACCTTTCGCATCAATCCAGTCATTTACCGTCTCCACCTGCCATCTCCACCTCCACATACCTCAGGATCACATCTATCTTCCATGTGTCCTGCCTCAAGCCTGTCATACATGGACCACTAAACCCACCTGAGCCTGCACCACTAGAGCCCAGGATGGTGGAAGGTGGTCCAGTGTACAACATTCGCCATTTGATGGATTTGTGTAATTGTGGATGAGGTGTTCAGTTCCTGGTCAACTGGGAAGGGTACAGCCTAGAGGAGAGATCTATTCCGGTTATATCTTGGATCCATCGCTCGTCAAGGAGTTCCACTGGACCCATCCAGATCATCCTGGGCTGTCGGGGTCGGCTGTGAGAGGGGAGCAGGCGGGGTCCTGATTGGCTTGCAGATGCAGGCTCCTCCCAATCTCCATCTAGTTAATAGGAGTCACCTGTCACTCGATTCTAAGTCATCCGCAGTGCTTGTTCACCCATTTGAACCAGCCAGCGTCAACCAGTTGTTCTAAGCCTTCAGTTGCCTTGTTGTGATTAGTATCAGTTCTGTCTTGTTTTGTGGCCCCTCACGGACTGCTATTTGCTGTTTATTATTAAAGTTATTGCTCACCGCTAAATTGTCTCAGCTGGTCTACGTTTGGACATACCTCCTCTGTATTACCTAACAGCCTGTGGGTTTCAGAAGATTTGTACTGGCCAGTTAAGCAATTTGCTTTTTTTCTGGGATGTACTTATCAATAGCATAAGAATATTGAAAGAAGAGATAGAAAACACATTCAGTAATGGGTAGAAAATGAAAGTTGTTCATGGGTACATGGAAGAGAATCAAGATTTTTTCCAAAAATTATTTAAGAGAAAGCCCAAATTAGTATGTGGTTATGTTGGATAGTGTGATAAATGCTAACCTAACTCTGCTCGTTTTAGATGGATGAAGAATTTGTTGTTCTTGCTGGTGCTTTATTTCAACATAGAGCACATGGAGATTGGACGTATACCTACTTTACTGTCTGTCAGGAAATTAATTTAGCACTGAAAGCAATCTTGATATTTATAATGGCTTGTTGATTTTTTTTAAGGAGACACTTATTATGTTGCATAATAGAGACATTTCATGACATTGCTGCTTGGCGATGCAGCAATAAAATCTTCGGATTAAACCTGGATGTTACATCACAAACATAGTTGAAATATTATTGCGGAATGTAGCTAGTACATAACGGAGAACATTTTTTAATCTCAGAACTTTATCACCAATGAGCATCATTCTCTGCAAATGGATAAAAAATGTGTGCTGTGAGATACCACAGTGAATCTTAATCTCAAATCTGCACTTCAATGTCAGTTTTATGTATTTTATTATCAACTTTGATTCTTTTTATTTTAGAATATCTTAGCATTATTTTGTCCCTAGGCAATGGATTAAATAAACATTAATGTTGACATGACTATAAATAAGCATGTAGTTATTAAATATTTGGACTTATTTCTCTAATTGAAACTGAAAGGGATCAAAAGTTGATGCAGTTCATTTGAAGTTGGATTGAATATCTTTAGCTGATCAGTTATTGGTGTGCAATACTATAATTTAGACAAACAACTGCCCCTCTCAATATATGTAGATTAATATTTATATACACTATTTCAGTTAGTGTATTTCTAAAGATCTATTTAGACGAATTTTAGTAGATCAATTTTCAAATCTAGCAGATGATTTGTTTTTTTTAGCATTGAGGTGAATTGCAGAATATAGAAAAAAGTCAAACCATACTAGGAGATTTCTAGGACTTAGATCAGTATGAGGCAAGAAAATTGATCCACAAAATTTCTGTTTTTAAACTAAAAAAAAATCAACGACTGTAATTTTACTGGTGAGAATCTTGTCTACATATCCTATGGGCTAATTCATGGTCATTTTGCCTTGCTACCTGCCGTTACTACTCCCACAGCTCCACTCACTTTTTGTGGCCCTGGAGAGCTGACTGCTCTTCTGAGGCTGTCACAAGACACTGGTGACGACAGATCTGCATACACTACCAGATGTCACAATCCGAACCCTTCCCCTCAGATGATCCTCTTGTCCCTTTGCTAGCTTTGTGCTGTCAAAGGCACCTGGATCATTTTTGAATATAGCTAATGATATAGTCATTTTAAAACTGCCGAAAAATATATGAATAAAAAATATTAATTTTTTTTAACTTAATTAGTAGACATTAATGAAACACATAAGAATAAACAATTTTAGAAAACGTTATTTTTGCCAAAGCACATCCACCTCTTAGCTTGGTAAGAGATGAGGTTGGTGGTCCAACTGGAGCCCTGATGTGCTGATATCTGACTTGCACATATAGGTGAGGAAAGCAGGACTGAGCTGAACTATGCACTTGTATTCCAACAGTTCTCTATGGAATCACTGGTTGAAAATGACCCTTTCCATGTCAGTGGAGAGAAATATTTCAGTTTATCTTGAATAGCATTTAATTAATTTATTACTGTATTATTATATGACTTTAAAAGACCTGGATCAAGCACTATTTCAATACTTTTTCCAAATGAATCTGCTCATAGTATTAATCCACATTAGAATCTGAATGCAACTTGAAGTCTATTAATTTGGACCTGCCATTGTCTCTTCCACACTCATGATATGTTATTCTTGTTACTGAGCAAACAATGAAAAAAAGCCAAAATCCCTGATAAATCACTTGTATATACCGAATGGCAAAACAATATCTTTTCAATATTTTTCTCTACCTATTTTTTCCAAACTGATGTCCAATCTAATCAGTTATTTTGAGTAGTTTCTGTAAAGTTCTGCATATGAAACTTCTTAAAGTCTAAGCAAAATCAATTTACTTTATGACAACAGCTATTGACCCAATTAATTCTGCAAAGATATGCAATAGATTGATGAAGTACAGTATGACTTTCTAGCTTTGAAATCCCCTCTGAACATGATTTATGACCTCAGTGTAGATGAATATTGTAAAACAAATAGGCCCACTGGGCTATAGTAGATAAGTGGACAGACATCTAACCTTAATAATGTTTCAGCTTATAGTACAAAAGTCTTTTTACAAAACAATTTATCTAGTGTTTGCCATAACTTGACCAGAGCAGACATCAGGAATTTGGTAACTTGTTTTAAGATTTCCTATGTTTTGGCACAAATGGCTACTGCAAGTGACCCTTAAAATATGGTGTCATAAATGTATGATCATAACTCTAGTACATATTAGAAATTCTAACATAGATGTCACAAGGAAACACAAGCTTTTCTGTTCATTATTGATGGATAAAACTATCAGGCTCACTTGGTTTTACATCTGTTATCAAGATATATATTACTGATGGGCAAAACTCCGCATTAAATGAATTGAGCTATGTCAGTAGTTTTTCTGTCCAATACCAAGCCTCCTCTTGTTTTCCTTTCATCCAAAGCTCTGCATTTTCTCCTCTTCAATTCCCTTTCTGGGTCTTCTTCCTCCAAAGTAGTAAACATTTGTTTCTTTTAGCCCATTTCTTATTAAATTTCACATAATGCAATTTTTTTTTCCCACAATGCTTAGACATATGAACTTCTTCTGTTCCTCTTCTCCTTTTAGGCTGGTTTCTCGGTCCATACTAATAGTTGCTGTATATGTTACTAGCATTACCTTACAAGAAATTTGGATATTTTCCTGAATCTATTTTTTCCCTACTTCAATTATTCTTGCCGATGTTTGTATATTTCTGATATGCATTCTGCCTTAGCTACAGTTTATTAAACCATGGCATTATGTACAAGAACACAAGAACAGGAGTATGCTAACTGGCCCCTCAAGCATGACCCATCATTCAAATAATCATGGCTGACCTATGCTAGCCTCAACTCCAGTTTTTACCATCAGCCAAATAGTTCCAATTTTCTGAAATCCTCCTTTAACTAATTTGATTTTGAAGAATCTTTGCTAAAATCTACTTTTTGGCGACTCTTCAAAATCATTGCTTTTTTTGGTGTGGCACCTACTTTCCTATTGCTTAAGATGTTAGTCAAAGGTTAATGCACAAAATGTTTGCTCTCATTGTTATAAAAATTTGTAAGTGAATTTGATATGATTGAAAAGAGAGACAGGTAGGGAAATGATAATGGAGCAGATGAAAATAGCAGAAGATCAAATGCAGGCACAAATACCTTCTTGTTTTGTAAATATTATGACAGCCTGAAACGTACATATGTGGATATTGCACAAAATCCAATTTAGCCTTTGTCTACACAAATATAAGATTGGTTAGTCACAACCTAACACACACAAAGCCATGTTGACTATTTCTAATCAGTTCCTGTGTATCCAAGTACTAATATATCCATTCCCATAGAACACCTTCCAATAATTTACCCACTACTGATATCAGGCTCACTGGCCATAATTTCCTGATATGTTCTTTGTGCCTTTCTTAAACAACAAAACACCATTAGCTACTGTTCAATTCCCTGACACCTCACCTGTGGCTAAGAATGTTTTAAATATCTCTGCTAGGACCTCTGCAGTAACTGTTCTAGCCTTCCACAGGATCCAAGGGAATAACTTATCAGACCCTGGAGATTTATCCACCGCAGGATCTTGTGCTTTTCCAGAGGATATGATGAATAAACTCTTCTTGACGTTCCAGCAGAGTACAGATGTTGATTTTAACAAACATTTCAATGACAAACATTATAATCTTCATCAGGGATGATGCCTGGGGATGCCCAGTCCTGTGGTATATATAACCCTATTGTCTGTCCCTCTTGATTGGTTGGTCCTCATCCAATCAGGTCTCCGCTTTCCCACCTTGTTTACAATCAAGTTCCAGTTCTTACATAGAGCAAGACTTTCATCTTTGTTAAAGTTCTTCTCATCTAAATTTATTTTAATGGCTTCCTTCACCAGATGGTGCCAAAAGCCATTGGCATGGTACAGTAGTTTTGTGCCAGTGAAGTCAATCCTATAGCCATTGCAAATTTCTCTGGGTATCCCAAATGGATACACCTCCTGTGCTCTTTGATGTGGGTTTCCACTGTACACCCCATCTGCCTGCTATATGCTGCTCCACATTCACACGGTATCCTGTAAATGCCAGCCATCCTGCATCCCAGCTCTTCTTTGACCCACATAAGCTGTGATGTGAGCTTCCTTACAGGTTTGTGAATGGTATTAAACTGTTATTTCTTCAGGATCCTGGCAATCCTTCCAGAAACTATGGAAATATAGGGAAGATAGGCAATAGTAATGGGTTCCTCCTTGATGTTAGGCTTCCAGGTTTTGCCGTTGACCCATTTAAGGGTCCGATTATGCACAAGGTGGGACAATGGAAACCTGATTGGATGAAGACTAACCAATCATCTCTGATGAAGATGGCAGTGTTTGTTATCAAAACGTTGGTTAAAATAGGTACTGCACTTGACTAGAAGCCCAAAAAGAATTTATTCATTATTGACCCTAATTTTACTCAAGACAGCAAGCACCTCCTCCTCCATAATTTGTATGCAGCCCATGACTTCATTGCTGCTTTGCCTCACTTCTATAGACATGTCTATCTTCCGAGTAAATAAGGACGCAAAATAAATCCATTTAAGATCTCCTCCATCTCCTTTGGCTCCATGCAAAGGTGATCATTTTGATCTACCAGAGGACCAGTTTTGTCCCTTGCTATCCTTTTGCTCTTAATATATCTGCAGAAGCCCTTGAGATTCTCCCTCACCTTGTCTGCTAGAACAACTTCATGCAGTCTTTTAGCCCTCCTGATTTCCTTCTTAAATGATCTCTTGCAGTTCTATACTCCTCAAATACCTCATTTGCTCCTAGTTGCCTGTTATCCTTGTCTTTTATTCTGACACTATCCCATCCAACACTTTTGCAGAACGGGAGACCCAATCAATATGTGGAAAGTTAAAATCAACTATTGTCACAACCTTATGTTTCTTGCCACAATTTGTGATCTCTCTCCAAATGAGCTCTCTAGATTGTCCTGTCTGAGCACTGCTGTGATATTTTCCCTGACTAGAAATATCACCATTCCCATTTATTTCCTCCAAATCTATCAAATCTAAAGTAATGGAACCCTGGAACATTGGGCTGCCAGTCCTGCCCCTCCTCCAACCAAATTTTGTTAATGGCTGCAATGTCACAATTCCACATGCTTATCCATGCTGCAAGCTCATTCACCTTCCCTACAACATTGAAATACACACAACTCAGGACATCAGTCTCATCATGCTCAACTTTGTGTGTTGGCTTAACAACACCTTTCCCCGCATTTCTTTATTCTGTGGAAAAAATGGAATAACATGATGCAAGAATGTTGGCTCAGTGCAATTAACTCAAATAAATGTTCCTTCTTAAAGCATTTTTATACATTGATGAGGTGCTAACTTAGCTGAAGTAAAACTCTCAGCCGGTGAGGAAATTAATCTGATGCCAGCAAAGCACTGATTGGCTGATGTTTCACAATATGTCTCATAAAAGCATTGTCAACCAAATTTGATTTTAACTGATCATCTTGGAATTTCAGACAGTTTGATGGTATAATGAATGAGGCCCACAAGTATGACTTCTCAAAATTGCCATGGACTGCAAGGACTCCAGAATGGCAAAAGATCACTTTTTAAAAATTAATTCTCCCACTGACTCATCTAACCTGAGATAACCTGAAGTGTTCACAGTGCTAGCCTGACAACTCAGTCTCCAAATATGCACGTTAGAAATTCGGAACTGTATTCCCTACAACCTTCCATACTTTAAAATAACTGGTTTGAAAAATGTGCGCAGTATCATGCTCAAATTTCCAATATGTTCTGATGATCAATATGTTTCTGTGCCTGAACTTTTTTTTAAAAACTGGATAGTGTGATATCAGTCATTGCTATCCGTGTGATAACATTGAATCGATTTGCCTTCTATCTGTGGAAAATTCAATAAATCCTTTAATTTAGGAACAATAAGAATGATATTGACATTGTGTGAGAGTAAAATGGGTGATGGTGGGTAAGTAACATGTTTAAAAATCTCCTAAAATGTCTTGTCATTGAAGTCAAGGGTTTGAAATACAGTGGTGCTAGAAAGTTCGTGAGCCCCGTAAAATTCTTTATTTTTGCATAAATATGAACATAAAATGTGATCAGATCTTCATGTCAGTCCTAAAACTAGATTAAGAGAACCCAATTAAATATTTAGCACTTAAAACATTATATTTGCTCATTTATTTATTGAGAAAAATGATCCAATATTACATGCATTTATTGAAAAAAGTATGTGAATCTCTGGGGTAATGCCTTCTACAAAAGCTGTTTGGAGTCAGGTGTTCCAATCAATGAAATGAGATTGGAGGTGTTGGTTGCGGAGGTGTCCTGCCCTATAAAAAAAGACACACAAAGTCAGGTTACTGACAGAGCATGCTCTTCTTAAGAAAGAACTCTTTATGTGAACAATGCTTGGATCAAACAAATTTCAGAGGGCCTTACAAGAAGAATTGTAGAGATGCATGAAGCTAGAAAAATCATTTCTAAAGACCCGAGTGTTCAGTCCACAGTAAGAGAAACTATCTACAAATGGAGGAAACTCAGTACTGTTGCTACTATCCCTAGGAGTGTGCATCCTGCAAAGATCACATTGAGACACAATGTGCAATGCTGAAGGAGGTGAAAATGAAGCCAAAGGCAACAGCAAAAGATCTGCAAAAATCTCCAGAACTTGCTAAATTTTCTATTTATGTGTCCACTATAAGAAAATTACAGAACAAGAATGGTATTCATGGAGGGTCACCATGGAGGAAACCACTGCTCTTAAAAAAAACATTGCTGCACATTTCAAGTTTTGTAAAGAAAAACACCTGGATGTCTACAATGCTTCTGGGACAATGTTCTGTGGACAGATGTGGACAGACTCTGGCTCAGAAGGATAGGGAAAGGAAGAGTAAGGCAGTAGTTATTGGAGACTCTATAGTTAGGGGGTCAGACAGGCGATTCTGTGGATGAAGGAAAGAAACTCGGATGGTAGTTTGCCTCCCAGGTGCCAGGTTCTGGGATGTTTCAGATCACATCCAAGATATCCTGCAGTGGGAGGGAGAACAGCCAGAGGTCGTGGTACATATTGATACCAATGACATAGGTAGGAAAAGGGAAGAGGTCCTGAAAAAAGAACACAGGGAGTCAGGAAGGAAGTTGAGAAGCAGGACCACAATGGTAGTAATCTTGGGACTACTGCCTATGCCACACGACAGTGAGAATAGGAATAGAATGAGGTGGAGGATAAATGAGTGGCTGAGGGATTGGAGCAGGGGGCAGGGATTCAGATTTCTGGATCATTGGGACCTCTTTTGAGGCAGGTGTGATCTGTACAAAAAGGACGGGTTACACTAGAATCCCAGGGGGACCAATATTCTGGCGGGGAGGATTGCTAAGGCTACTGCGGAGAGTTTAAACTAGAATTGTTGGGGGCATGGGAACCGAACTGAAGAGACTGAGGTAGAGGAGGTTGGCTCACAAATAGAGAAAGCTTGAAAACAGTGCGAGAGGAGGGGGTAGGCAGGTGATAGAGAAGGGATGCACTCAGACTGAAGGTTTGAGATGCGTCTATTTTAATGCAAGAAGTGTTGTGAACAAAGCAGATGAGCTTAGATCGTGGATGAGTACTTGGAGATATGATGTGGTGGCCATTACAGAGACTTGCTTGGCTCAGGGACAGGAATGGCTAATTCAAGTGCTGGGTTTTAGATGTTTCAGAAACGACAGGGAGGGAGGCAAAAGAGGTGGGGGCATGGCACTGTTGATCAGAGATGGTGTCACGGCTGCAGAAAAGGTGGATGCTATGGAGAGATTGTCTACGGGGTCTCTGTGGGTGGAGGTTAGGAACAGGAAGTGGCAATAACTTTACTGGGCGTTTTTTATAGGACGCCCAACAGTAACAGTGATATCGAGGAACAGATAGGTAAACAGATCCTGGAAATGTGCAATAATAACAGAGTTGTCGTGATGGGAGTTTTTAATTTCCCAACTATATTTTGGCATCTCCCTATAGCAAGCTGTTTAGATGGAGTGGAGTTTGTTAGGTGTGTTCAGGAAGGTTTCTTAATACAATATGTAGATAAGCCTACAAGAAGAGAGGCTGTACTTAATTTGGTATTGGGAAATGAACCTGGTCAGGTGTCAGATCTCTCAGTGGGAGAGCATTTTGGAGATAGTGATCATAATTCTATCTTCTTTACAATAGCATTGGAGAGAGATAGGAACAGACAAGTTAGAAAAGCGTTTAATTGGAGTAAGGGGAATTATGAGGCTATCAAGCATGAAATTGGAAGCTTAAATTTAAAACAGATGTTCTCAGGGAAAAGTACGGAAGAAATGTGGCATACTTGTGTGGAGTTCTGCATTGGTTCGTTCCAGTGAGACAGGGAAATTATGGTAGGGTACAGGAACTGAACTGGATAAGGGCTGTAATAAATCTAGTCAAGAAGAAAAGAAAAGCTTACGAAAAGTTCAGAGAACTAGATAATGTTAGAGATCTAGAAGATTATAAGGCTAAGGATTATATAAAGATTATAAAGAGCTTAAGAAGGAAATTAGGAGAGCCAGCAGGGGCCATGAGAAGGCCTTGGTGGGCAGGATTAAGGAAAACCCCAAGACATTTTATAATTAGATGAACAGCAGGAGGATAAGACGTGAAAGAATAGGACCAATCAAGTGTGGTAGTGGGAAAGCGTGTGTGGAACCAGAGAAAATAGCAGAGGTACTTAATGAATAGTTTACTTCAGTATTCACGATGGAAAAGGATCTTGGTGATTGTAGTGATGATTTACAGCAGACTGAAAAGCTTGAGCATGTAGATATTAAGAAAGAGGATGTGCTGGAGCTTTTGGAAAGCATCAAGTTGGATAAGTCGCCGGGACCGGACGAGATGTACCCCAGTCTACAGTGGAAGGTGAGGGAGGAGATTGCTGAGCCTCTGGCAATGATCTTTGCATCATCAATGGGGATGGGAGAGATTCTGGAGGATTGGAGGATTGCACATGTTGTTCCTTTATTCAAGAAAGGGAGTAGGGGTAGCCCAGGAAATTATAGACCAGTGAGTCTTACCCCAGTGACTGCTAAGTTGATGGAGAAGATCCTGAGAGGCAGGATTTATGAACATTTGGAGAGGTATAACATGATTAGGAGTAGTCAGCATGGCTTTGTCAAGGGCAGGTCGTACCTTACGAGCCTGATTGAATTTTTTGAGGATGTGACTTAACACATTGATGAAGGAAGAGCAGTAGATGTAGTGTATATGGATTTCAGCAAGACATTTGATAAGCTATCCCATGCAAGGCTTATAGAGAAAGTAAGGAGGCATGGGATCCAAGAGGACATTGCATTGTGGATACAGAACTGGCTTGCCCACAGACGACAAAGTGTGGTTGTAGACAGGTCATATTCTGCATGGAGGTCGGTCACTAGTGGAGTGCCTCAGGGATCTGTTCTGGGACCCTTACTCTTTGTGATTTTTATAAATGACCTGGATGAGGAAGTGGAAGGATGGGTTAGTAAGTTTGTTGATGGCACAAAGGTTGGAGGTGTTGTGGATAGTGTGGAGGGCTGTCAGAGGTTACAGTGGGACATTGATAGGATGCAGAACTGGGCTGAGAAGTGGCAGATGGAGTTCAACCCAGCTAAGTATGAAGTGGTTCTTTTTGGTAGGTCAAATATGATGGCAGAATATTGTATTAATGGTAAGACTCTTGGCAGTGTGGAGGGTCAGAGGGATCTTGGAGTCCAAGTCCAAAGGACGCTCAAAGCAACTGCGCATGTTGACTCTGTGGTTAAGAAGGCATACAGTGTATTGGCCTTCCGTGGAATTGAATTTAGGAGCCTAGAGGTAATGTAGCAGCTGTATCGGACCCTGGTCAGACCCGACTTGGAGTACTGTGCTCAGTTCTGGTCGCCTCAATGCAGGAAGGATGCAGAAGCCATAGAAAGGGTGCAGAGGAGATTTCTAAGGATGTTGCCTGGATTGGGGAGCATGTCTTATGAAAACAGGTTGAGTGATCTTGGCCTTTTCTCCCTGTAGCAACGGAAGATGAGAGGTGACCTGATAGAGGTGTACAAGATGATGAGAGGCATTGATCATGTGGATAGTCAGAGGTTTTTCCCAGGGCTGAAATGAAAACAGGTTGAGTGATCTTGGCCTTTGCTCCCTGTAGCGACGGAGGATGAGAGGTGACCTGATAGAGGTGTACAAGATGATGAGAGGCATTGATCACATGGATAGTCAGAGGTTTTTCCCAGGGCTGAAATGGCTGCCACAAGAGGACAGGTATTAGGTCCTTGGGAGTAGGTACAGAGGAGATGTCAGGGGTAAGTTTTATATGCAGAATGGTGAGTGTGTGGACTGTGCTGCTGGCAACAGTGGTGGGGGCGGATACGGTAGGGTCTTTTAAGAGACTCTTGGATAGGTACGTGGAGCTTAGAAAAATAGAGGGCTATAGGTAAGCCCAGTAATTTCTAAGGTAGGGCCATGTTTGGCACAACTTTGTGGGCCAAAGGGCCTGTATTGTGCTGTAGGTTTTCTGTGTTTCCATGTTTTACACCAACAGCAAAAACTCATCCTAGCTGTGAAGCATGGTGAAAGGAGCATAATGGTTTGGGGTTGTTTTGCTGCCTTAGGGCCTGGACAGTTTGCAATCATTGAGGAAACAATGAATTCAACATTGTATCAAAACATTTTACAGGAGAATGTCAGGGTAGCAGTCCATCACCGAGAGCTTAATAGAAGTTGGATAATGCAACAAGACAATGATCCAAAAGACAACAGTAAATCAACAACAGAATAGTTCTTAAAAAAAAAGAAAACTTGTGTTTTGGAATGGCTGAGTCAAAGTCCTGATCTTAGTCCTATAGAAATGTTGTGGAAGGACCTGAAGCAAGCAGTTCATGCAAGGAAGCCCAACAACATCCCAGAGTTGAATCAGCTTTGTAAGGAGGAATGGCTTAAAATTCCTCCAAGCTAATGTACAGGACTGATCAACTGTTACCAAAAAAGTTTAGTTGGAGGTATTGCTGCACAAGTGGGTCACACCAGTTACTGAAAGCAAAATTTCACATACTTTATCCAACAAATACATGTAATACTAGATTACCAACTATCACACATAGGGAAAACTCACCCTAAATGCATAATTGTGTGATTGCAATTCAACTGCCCATTTTACATCACTGCATATACAGTGGTGCTAGAAAGTTTGTAAACCCTATATAATTTTCTTTGTTCCTACATAAATACGAACTAAAATGTGATCACATCTTCATGTAAGTCTTAATGCTATATAAAGAGAACCTAATTAAATAAATAACACAAAAACATTGTACAACATTCACTGCATCCCCTTTATCTAAAGCCGGAAATTGGAACTAGACGAGAGAATAGTTTAGCTCATGATGGAGTGGCGGAGCAGACTCGATGGGCCGAATGGCCTACTTCTGCTCTTTTGTCTTGTGATCTTGTGATCTATCCTACTTGTAATATGCTCAAAGAATTCCAACAGGTTCGTTAGGCAGGATTTTCCCTTAAGGAAACCGTACTGACTTTGTACTATCTTGCCCTGTGTCACCAAGTACTCCATCACCTTGTCTTCAACAACTGACTCTATGATCTTCTCAACCACTGAGGTCAGGCTAACTGGTCTATAATTTCTTTTCTGCTGCCTTCCTCCTTTCTTAAAGAGTGGAGTGGCATTTTCAATTTTCCAGTCCTCTGGCACCATGCCAGAGTCCAATGATTTCTGAAAGATAATTTCTAATGCCACCACAATCTCTAATGTTACCTCTTTCAGAACCCTAGGGTGCAATTCCTCTGGTCCGGATGAATTGTGTACCTCTAGGTCTTTCAGTTTTTTGAGCACATTCTCCCTTGTAATAGTAACTGCACTCACTTCTCTTCACATACTACAACATCTGTTAACAACCTTTATTGAAAACAGCCAATTATCAACAACATAGATGGCACAATAATGAATTATACTCAAACCAGAAGAAACATTCAGTTCTTAAAGCTCTGCTAGTCCCATATATTAGACTGCTTCCACCTTTGGAAATTGTCAATGCATGGTACAAATATTGTAAGTTTCATATGAGTCCATTTCAGAATGTTGTGTTAGTCTTGATACTTCATTTTTGAAATGTGTTGAACAGGATTGAACAATATGCAAACATCAGCAAGATTCCACATTTTTTAACAATTTGATGGCAAGAAGATCATTGATGAAGAATGTCCTGTGGCACTCCTGCAGTGATGTCCTTCAGCAAGAGAGGTTGATCTTCAACAACCACCACATTTCTTTGTGTAAGGTATGGTTCCAGCCATTGGATTATATTCCCCTTTGTTCTAACCGACTTCAGTTTTATCAGAGGCACCTTGATGCCACACTCAGTCAAATATTACCTTGAGGTCAAGGGCCATCAATTTCACTTCATCTCTGGAATACTGCTGCTTGGTCCATGTAGTCTGGAGTGGAGTGAGTTGGGAGTAATAACTCTCTTAATGATAGCTTCTGTGAATCTGCTGATCATTGAGAGTTACTGACTGGGCAGGTTGTCTTGTGATTTTCTTCTATAAAAGCAGGACAAATCTTGGCAGTTTTCCACATTATTAAGTACATGTCAATATTATAGCTGCTCTCCAACAGCTTGTTGAAGCTATACGTAGCTCTGGAGTACAAATTTTCAATACCACAGATGGGTCATTGTCTGATCTCATAGGCTTTGATGTGTTCATTTTGATTAATGTAAAATACTGTAATTTTACCATTTAGGCTCTTTCAGGACAATTTTAAATGGAATAATTATTTTGAAATCAGTAAAATTCCTATTAAAATATTCATGGCTTATTAGATTTTTAAAAGTCCATTTAATAAAACTTTTTCCTTTATAACCATCTTTTGGATTACATGTAAATGGTGCTTGAACACACTATTTTAGTGCACACAAGTTGTACTGCACTCATTTAGAGCTATGAACTTGAGAGCCATGAATGTGCCTGAATAAATTACATTGGTTTAAATATTTACAGTCCTGATTTCATACTCAGTGATCACACCAAAGGTGTGTGGAGTTGGAAGGAAGTAAGGGTCTTGTTTTGTTGCTTGTTGTGTTCTTTTTGTTACATTCTATGTTGTCCTGCCGAGCTATGTTGGCACTGGAATGTGTGGGGACACTTGTGGGCTGCCCCAACACATCCTTGGGCTGTGTTGATTGTTAATACAAATGGCGTATTTCAGCAGATATTTTGATATACGTGTGGAAACAAATTAATCCAAATCTGTTTTTAAATTTCTCCTTCAGTGACAATGATTTTATTGAAATTATTTTTAATAATTTGTACCACAAATCATCTTGCAAAATATGAATGATGTATTTAGTTTGCTGGCCTCTTTCTAAAGTCTTAGTTGCAGGATTATCATGGAAACTTTAGTGAAAATTGATTTTTATTTTCCAATTGATTTAGAGAAATCAGACTGCAAGCAACAACTAAGAAAATATGTAGATTGCACTGCATGGGTTTTTTAATTAAGAATTTAAAGAGTTTTCACTTTTGTCATTCCCTTGTAGCAAGTTTAAAATCAACAACTGCAACTTCAGGAGGTTCATATCTCAAGCACAAAGTTGTGTCTTAATTATTGGAAGAATGAAATATGACACACTAGGTTCAACGCAACCTAATCCAGCCACAAATCAATATTCTATAATGTACACAATGCAGTGAAATTTTGACATGTAATTTGATTTCTTCTCATTATAGACTTATATATTTGTAACCAAATATGACATAAATACCTTTAAAGCCTTTTAATTGTAATTTCCAAGGAATGCAGAATCCCATTGTCATGGTGGGTAATTCAACTTCCAAAAGCAAACAAGGTGCTTAAAAAAGTCAATAAAATGCAAAAAAAAAACCACCCTTGTACAATTTACTGCTTAATGATAAAGGAACTGTGTTCATGATTGACAGTCGCTATCTTTTCATCCCAAGGAAAAGAACAATTTAACTAATTTCCTGTGAACACCAGTTTGCAATGTTTCTCTACTTTCAGATATACGGTGATTGCACAATTTGGAACAGATCGTGACCAAGTGTAGTGGTGTAGAATGAGGGCGGCTTTCCATTTTCTATTTTTGCCCTTGAATATCTTGTGCACTTAAATCCAGTTGTTCAGTTCACCGGTGAGATTATGTGGTTAATCTGGAATCTATGGCTACTTTGTTGCCAAGTGCTGTTGAGGGTCTTGGCTGCATTCAACAACACCACTGATAGAAGCCGAAGAAATAAGAATGTACGTGAAGCAAGTAACTAAAGTTTACAGAAGGATGCAGGGCTGAAGGAAATAACACATAGTCTTTGAGCCAGTAGGGTTGGTCGGTACCATCTGAGGGGAATAATGCTCATAGTGATTTTTGGCAAGTTATCCATCTCTAGCATTAGAAAATATGTGATAGCATTGCACCAGTGGTAGCTTTATGTGTGCTGTCATACATTTTATGACAATACCCTAAAATAAGCATTTCTGAAAAGTGGCCAATATAAAGTACAACATATATATTCAATCTAGTGGTATTTTGTCCTCAGTGACCCTCAACATTGAAATTTGTCACAATGATAGCTGAGTTCAAGCACTTTTCATCAAATGTTGTTATAAAATTCTACATTGAAAACTATGTCATTGGTGGCACTCGCAGTACAGTGTCCAATTTCAGTAGAGTGAATCATTTCATTTTTAGAAAAATTATTTGTCTGTTGTTTATTTTGGAAAAGTCAATAAAAACCCTAGGACAAATATAATCACATGGATTTGTAGAGAATTTAGTCAGGAATTCAAATAAGTAATCACTTTTTGTATATATTCCATATTAATATCAGTACAGCAGAAAATGTCACCCCCTCCCCCCCAAACAAGGTAAATAACCTCACTTGGAGAGATTTCTGGAGTTTTATCAATGTCATGATATTTTCCATATTGTTGTATCAAATCAAAACAATCTTAAGGTTTTGTCATAGCATATAGAATTACAGTACAATAATTCAAATGTGGGGTTCCACACGGCCATAACCTAGGCCCCATTTGGTTGTAAAATGAATATATTTAATCAAAGACTACTTTCCATACTTTCATAACCTATTAATAATCATAATAATTTTCCAAGTCTTCCACGTCTTCCACATCTTCATCTGAACTTTCCGCACTCTCTGAGGTGGATGCCTGGTTCTCACAGTCTGCCAGTCTACACATGTCAGTACGTCTGAGGCCATTTGCAACACACATACATCTTGGGAGTGAACATTTTTTAGACAGTTACAGACCAGTAGATCCAGGACAGCATCAGGTGTTGGCTGGCCTTCCATCCAGTGCACCACCAACTGTTCAGCTTCCTTTTCTCTCCCCATCTTCCATCCTCTGCCAACAGGGCTTGGCACTCGTGGGTCCTTCTCCAAACATCTTCTCCATTTACCAGCCTGGTAGTTGGCTCACTGTGCATGTTTTGTTAAGCAGTCCTTGCATGGTGGGAGTTGATGACTTTCGATTTCACCTTTTATTGCACAGAAAAGGTGATACCTGAGCTCATTCACCTTTGTGGTCGATGCTTTTGGGGCATACAGGAGACATGTAAATGCCTCCAGTTTGTCCATCAGTTCTGGGGAGAGGTCCCATTCCTGGTCCAACTCTAAGAATGTGTCCTGAGTTGCCCTGTTGCTGGTCAGAAGTTTTACCCAACAATATCTTGTGAGATTGGTTCTTGGTCCCTGGCACTGATATTAAAACCAGTCCAGCTTGGGATTGTCTGATTCTCTGGATTTGTTTGCCTTTCAAGTGTCCACACCAGGTTCTTCTTGCAGGCAAGAAGAGCAGCTTCCTTGGCTTTCTGGATACAGTGTTCCCTGGTTGGGAGAGGCTGTGGGCCTACATGTGCATCTGCTACATATACTTCCAGTTCTTGGTCCTCAATGGAGACTGATCTCTACTTCAGCACAGAGAGCTATCACTGCTGCAAAGCTATCACATATTTTCCAGCACTAGGGGTGTATACCTTGTCAAAAATCACTATAAGAATTATTCCTCCCCAGTTGGTACCAGTGGCCCAAATTTGGGGTCCTGGCTCACGGTCTAACAGAAATGGAAGATATTCAAATATGAAGAATGAGGAATTCTTAATAGTATTAAATTTTCCCCATTCACCGCACTGTTAAAGTTCAGGACGCATTTTTTAAATTTCCTGTAACTCCAGTTGAGTGATTTGTTGCTGGATATGAAAAATGACTTGCATGGAAAACAAAATAACTGTATTAACTTTTATGCATTTACCATGGGAAAGCCATTAAGAACAATAAAAAATTTTATCTACCTACTCTGTGTGATGTTCCTTGTCAATTTCTTCCTACAGTTTTTTTTTCCAGTAGGATATTCATTAGTTTTAGCAGCTGGTTAGTAGGCTGCTGTTTGGTATGTTTTGCTTATTTAGATATTAAATCTGTGCAAGTAATCAACATGACATTTCTTATAAATAATTCCAATGTGAAGCCGCTTCATGTAGCCCACAAAAATTGCAGTTGTCTCTTCACAATTGTTCATTTTAATGACACAGCTGTGAGCTTACTGTTATCAATTCAATTGAAATTTCTGCATGGTTACATTAAAACTATTTTGCATGACTGTTATTACTTATATGAATTTATAAAACAGCAAAATTGTGAAGGACTCAATCTTTTGTTTCTTACTCAATTTCACTAAAACTTTATTTTTTGCTATGCTTTTGTTTACTATAATTACAACTTATCAGTAGCAATCTTTCTACACCATCTAATTTCACAAAGAAAATCTTAATCTTGTAAAATATTTTCAGGTAGCCCTGCTAATTAGTAATACATTGTAAATTTATGAATGTTTTTCAGCTTCAGAAAAACAAGTGCTTGGTTATTTTTTTTTCTGAAATTTAAATACATTACGTACCAGCAACTAGCATAAATAGAATTGCATTTAAATTATTTGGATCATTGCTCTGACTAAAACAATCATATCCAACTTATTCCACATGATTTAAAATTTAAACTCCATCGTTCATGTTTTGGATCCAACTAAGTTCTAATGCTGGGTCACTGACCTGTAAAGGTTTGCACTGTGTGCCTCTCTACAAAAGCTACTGGACTATTTCTGTTTTTTTTTGTTTTCTTGAAACTTGTTTGTTCGCAGTCAATCAATTTAGCATTAAGTCAAGATCAGCCATTTCAGATGAGCATACATTATCAATATTTCATAGTTCCAATTGATTTTTTAAGAGCTAACATAATATTTTGGCACCAATACTCTGGGAGATGATTATGTTTATTTTTTAACCTGCAAGTACATTAAAACATTCCAATCAATGTTCGATATGAATTCAAACAATCACTTCACAAATCTGTGATTATCTTGTTTTCTGTCTCTACCAGGACCAGTATCAGTTATTCAATCCCTCCTTGTCAGGCCAAGTCCTGGTTCCTTGCACTTCTTACCCCGCACCCCTCATACTCTTCTCTTAAAACTACCACCTTCCAGTAAAAACAAGGAGTGATGCACGAGTGGCACTCTCCTTTCACTTTTACTATTGGATTTTCTTTAAATATGTTTTTCATATTTCTGATTTCAGCTGCACAGGAGATAAGTGCACATTCTCCCATAAAATCTGAATTTGCCTGTACATTCCTAAACAAATGTAAGATTATTGTTTTTTTTCCAAGCATTGAAATGTGAAGGTTGAAGCAGCAATTGGACTCTGAGGAGCAAACAGGAGGCAGAAAGTATCTTAGATAGAAGTTTCAGGGGGGTGGTTACAATGCAGGTTCAGACAGATCAATGGATGACTACCAAGAGAGCAAGACAGGTACTACAGAAGGTGCCATTCCCCTCTCCAAAGGGTATAATGTTTGAATACTGTTGAAGGAAAGCAAAAGCAGCGGCCAGGACACAGGCTCTGTTATATAACAGAGAAGGTCAAAGTGTGGGCAAATGATAGCGATAGGGGGCACTATAATCAGGGGCACAGAAAGGCACTTCTGTAGACACGAGTGAGACTCCAGGATGATGTGTTCCCTCTCTGGTTCCAGAGTCAAGGACGTTCCTGAACAAGTACAAGACATTCTGAAAGGGGAAGGTGAGCAACCAGAGATTGTGGTCCACATTGGCACTACTGGCATGAACTTAGATCATAGAAATCTACAGTACATTACAGGACCTTCAGCCCAAAATGCTGTGCCAACCATGTAACCTACTCTAGAAACTGCCTAGAATTACCCTACTACATAGCCCTCTATTTTTCTAAGCTTCATGGACCTATCTAAGAGTCTCTTAAAAGACCCTATTGATCAACCTCC
This sequence comes from Hemitrygon akajei, assembly GCF_048418815.1. Lineage (NCBI taxonomy): Eukaryota > Metazoa > Chordata > Chondrichthyes > Myliobatiformes > Dasyatidae > Hemitrygon > Hemitrygon akajei. Next base: position 90,084,096 of record NC_133131.1, on the reverse strand, counting down.
ACCACTTCCACCGGCAGTGCATTCCACACACCCACCACACTCTGTGTGAAAAACTTACCCCTGATATCCTCTCTGTACCTACTTCCAAGCACCTTAACACCATGCCCCCTTGTGTTAGCTATTTCAGCCCTGGGAAAAAAACCTCTGACCATCCACATGATCAATACCTCTCATCATATAAACCTCTATCAGGTCACCTCTTATCCTCCGTTACTTTAAGGAGAAAAGGCCAAGTTCACTCAACCTCCAGTACATTGTGTAACATCTTTCATTTTCTCACACCAACAATTCTACTTTTGCTTTGCTTAAAGTTGCCAGTTTTTTTCCAGCTATTCTTCAAAAATGATGAAGGACAACTCCAACTTAAATCATACAACAAACTTAAAACTCCCAGACAAGAAGCAGTGATCCTGTCAGTATGGGATTCATTTTGATGTACCAGCCACAGTCACAGATGACAGAACTTCCAGTAACCATTCTAGGGTAAGCAAGATGCAAACACAGAAGATGAAATCAGATATTGAATGTAGGCACCATAGAGGAAAAAAAATGTCTTGCCATGCAGGTGCCAATTCTTACAGATCTTAAATATCAATCTAAATAAATCATTTACTACGACAGAGACTGAAGCTAAGGGAGCCTTCAATCAGGGAATTTAGATAATGCCAGGTAACATCAGAGATAGCAATAAATCAGAAACTCAGCCCACCACCTAATCTTCCTGGTAGATGAAATATGTTTGCTTCGGCATTCAAGCGAAAGGAAAGCCTCAGGCATACATTCATAAAATAAGTTGTAAGTGTCTTACTGTTGCTGTCGATGCATTGAACTTCAGGTATTTGGATGCCCGGTCCACATTCACTGTCATTGCTGGGGAAGCATTCGCTCAATTTCACAACCTGCCAGCTATAACATGACGGGTTGTCACAAAGAATCGCTTCATTTAAGTGTGGACAGTTTCCAATCCCACCAGTAGGCTCATTGGTAATCTGTCGTTTCCGCAGTTTAAATCCTGACAGAAGAAATAATTTGACATTTCATTTTTCTATTCACAAAACATATAGAAGTAATAAAAATGAATCTATAATAAGTTGTATAAATACTTTAAAAAATCAGTATACATGGAAAAACCATCTCATAAGGGAGGATACTTTCAAATGAAGAATTGCAGAACCAGCTTTACTTAGTTTTGATAGGTAATATATAAACTCACTGATGAAATTGAATATTGTCTGGCATGCATCTCACCCCTTCTCTTCTGCCCTCATGACCTCCCTATCCCCTCCTTTGGCTTCTTCCTTCCTTCCCTTTTTTCCATGGTCCACTGTCTTCTCTGAATAGATTTCTTTTTCTTCAACCCTCTTTTACCTCTTCTGCCTACCACCTCCCAGCTTTTTAATCATTTCCTTCCCCCACTTACCTTCCACTTCACCTATCACCTGCTTGAATTCCAACCCCTTCACCCACCTTTTTCTACTGGGTTTTAACCCCTTCCGTTCCACTCTTGATGAAGAGTCTCAGCCCAAAATATCAACTGCTTATTTCCCTCCATGGACACTGCCTGATCTGCTGAGTTTCTGAAGCATTTTGTGCTTGTTGCTGAAGATTATCAGCATCTGCAGAACCTCTTGTGTCTAACATTTGCATCTTTTTAAAATTTCATCAGTGCATTCGATTACATTGTATTAAAATTAATGAAAAACATCTGTAGTCTTTGAAAACAGTCTGAACAAAATACTTCATATTGAGTCTAGCTCTTCCATTATTTGTATCTCAAAAAAAATTGCTATGCAGATCCTAAATGAGGTGATTTCCTCTGTGCTGTGGCTGATAGGAAATGTTAATTACTTTTCATTAAAAACACCTGAATAATTTTGTTAAATTTATTGCACAGAGATCCACCATAAAATTGAAAAAATAGTACAGAGAAAAAGAACACTAAAGAAACCCTAAATATAAATTCAAAAACTATTGTTTAGTAATATCCACTTCCTCAATTGACCTGAATTCTTTGAATAATAAGAAATAGTTCAAAAACTTTGTCCACCAATATGCAACTCAAATTGAGATTCAACTCACCTTTCTTTCCCTGTGGATCTTGACAGTTTTCATAGGTACATGGTCCCCAAGCCGACCAAGATGATACTTCACATTCAATTGGACATGCAATCTGACACATTTGTGTAGTGTTTGGTGTGGCTCCAGTGCACAACTTGCTGTCAACAGGTTTTGAAGCTGAAAACATAAACAAATTTTTTTTTGTTAATTTATACATGTAAAATGTTTCATTTAATAACTGGAGCATACTGAAGTATATCATTCTTTGTAGTGTACTCTGAATGATGAGTAATAACCTCTTGATTTTATTTGTGGTATGTTTGTTTGATGTTTTTGGAGAAATTGGATTGCTAAAATTCCCTTTAAAGAAATTGTTCATGACCAGTGTATCTCCTTACTGGAAGAATAATGGAGAAAATACCATTACCTCAACTTATCTTAACAGTGCAATAATTCATCTATCTCACCATTTTCCACCATCATGTACTTTTAGTTATTATTGAATATAATCAAGAAATACAAACTTTGTCTTATTTGCATATAAATGTCTCAAGAGTTTCTGAAGATGGAGTAGGAATCTTAGAGCCCCCTCGGAATGCTCAAAACATGCAACAAAATCAGTTAGGAAAAGGAAGAATAAGGTTTGAGAAGTCTTATATCACCTTCTCTCTTCACTGTTCATAGGGAAGTCCTTGCTTTTGGTCTCAAAGGGCTTCAACAAAACATAGGCAAATTAAACTTGTACTGTATGTTCGAACAAACATTATAAAATTGACCATACTGCCAAAGCTGGGAAGCATTTTATTATAGGAGATGAAACTTAGTATATAAATGCAATATTTCCTAGAGTGCTTTTGATGACTCTGGATGCTTCAAAAAGGCAAAGTATTGGTGTGTCACCAAAGGCATGGTAAAATATTCAATTGCGCACTGAAATTACAACATTTCATGCACTCTTGCCCATTTGCAATTTCCAAACTAGAGCAGTAATTAAAAATAATACTTACACTGTGTGACCAAAAGTCCCAAATTATTGATTAATGTTACACAAAAAGTCCAGGAAATTATGGTCTAAGATACATATGCAAGTCCTATGCCATTGTAACATTCCCTTGACCAGTTGTGCTACTCTGACAGAATGATTGTTGATGCCATAAACAAAACTGATAATACAAGACTGATGCTATGTAATCACATTAGAAAAGTGGAGAACTGCCGTATCCCTACAGGGAAAGGTAAGTAATTAGAATTAAAAATCCTTGTGTCATGCATCTTGTTGTAGGACACATAATACTAAAGCATAGACTCAGTGGACCTTTATTAGGTACAGGATGTACATGATAAAGTGGCCTCTAAGTATATATGTAGATTTGTAGCCTGTATTGGCAAATGTTTTCTAAGAATAATTATTTTTAGAACAATTGTTATATTGACTCCAATAACCAGAATTGAGAACAGATATGCCAGTTAATCACATTTTTGCCCTCTTTTACTGTGCTACTTATTTACTTGTATATATTCTGTGTAATTTATAGTAATTTTTTATGCATTGTATTGTACTGCTGCTGCAAAACATAACAAAGTGCAATGAAACTTCAATAATTTATGGGCTGATTATTCAGAAATCCTGATGCTTGGGCATCTGGCCCACTTGGTGATGTTTTCTTTTTCCTCTTTCCCTTTAAACTCACTGTGTTCTGTTTCCTGCATGCCTTTAAGGTCTCCAGAGAATTGCTTTCTGTGATTCTATTAGATTTATGAAGTTCACTAGAATTTTTATTTATTGTACCTTGTTACACTCAAAAATAATGCAGAATGATGAAAATGGACTCTTGACCGCACAATCTACCTCATTTGACCTTTCACCTCGGTAACCATAAGACTTTATTCTGCACTCTGTTTATTGTTTTACTATATACAATCAGTGCACTGTTGTAATGAATACCTTGGGCAATAATAAGCCAATTTACCAATCTAAATAAAAGCATGGGTCTGTAATAAGTGTATTATCCAAAAGTTTCAAGGTTCTGCCATTCCAGCAACACTAATGTCCCTAGTTTGCAAGAACAGTGGATTTTTACTGTTACATTTTATGGGATGGGATGAATTTGTCTCAGGTAAATAAGGCAAGACTCCATGAAGCAAATACATAGCAGTCCTTGATGCCCCTCTGGTACATTTGCCTACAGGATAATTGGTAGTGAGATTTTAAGGCCTCGGTGTTTCAAAAGCAGCTGTACAGCAGCGCGCTGTCCCGCTTTCGGTCTCTTATTAAAGGGGAACTGCATTCGCAACCCGAAACATTTTAAAACAATGCTGCTGACTAAAGTACCCATGGCTGTGAAGGTGGATTTCTGCTGTAGTAGTCCTAAATGGGAATATTTGATGATGTCTATTGGAGCTACATGCAAAGAGTCGCCATTTATTGGGGCCATTGTAAAGGCTTGTTGAGTGGTTACTGGGAGGGTACTGTATCCAATAAAGAAGAAGGTACTGTAAGGTTAAGTGCTGTGATCTTTCAGGAGCATAGGTTGGAAAGTTGTGGCCTTGCTTAGAGGCTTTGGTGAAGGGGCAGAAGCAAGCTTTATTTTTACTGTTCACACTGAATACCTGATTTGGTATAAGTGGGATTGCAGTTCAGAGAGTGGAATGCTCCTCCTACATGAGGTGTCTTTAGGCTCTTATACCTCCTCTCTGATGCAGCAACGAGAAGGGATCATATCCTGGGTGGTACGGGACCTTAATAATAGATGCTGCCTTTTTGAAGCATCGTGCTTTGAAAATGGCCTCGATGAAGGGGAGGCTATCACCCATAATGGAGCTGGCTGAGTCTGAAACACTCTACAATCCTGTGCAGTGCCCCTTGATAGCAGACAGTGATGCAACCAATTTGAATGCTCTCCACAGTACATCTGTAGATATTTGCAAGAGTCTTTGGTAACATATCAAATTTCCTCAAACTCCTAATGAAATATAGTCACCGCTGTCCCTGCTTTGTAACTACATCAGTGTGTTGGGCCCAGGATAAATCTTCAGAAATGCTGACACCCAGGATCTTGAAAATGCTCACCCTTTTCATTGCTGACCCCACAATGAGGACTGGTGGATGTTCCCTTGACTTCCCCTTTCTGAAGTTCACAATCAGTTCCTTGGTCTTACTGATGTTGAGTGCAAGGTTGTTGTTGTGGCATCACTCAACTAGCTGATCTATCTTACTCCTGTACGCCTTCTTGTCACCATCTGAGATTCTACCAACAACAGTTGTGTCATGGACAGAACTTAGAAACAAGGGGATGGTCACTCCAGTGGGGTAGTGCTATAGACACTCCTACCTCCCCTCACCCAAGTTATCAGTAGGAACTTGAGGAGCAGGTGTGTAGAAAAATTGGTCAGTTGTAAAATGGAAAGCTGGAAAATGGGGTCTCATATGCCAGACTGCTGTTGATAGGCTTCAGTTTGGCATTCAACACCATCATACCCCAGAAACTGGTGGGGAAACTGTCCTCACTGGATCTCAACACCTCCCTCTGCAATTGGATATGGACTTCTTAACAGTAAGATCACAGTCGGTCCATGTAGGCAACAACATCTTTAGTCAAATTACGGTGAGCATAGGTGCTCCCCAAGGCTGTGCACTCATCCCACTGCTTTTCACACAGCTGAGGCGTTACTGTGTCATAGGATCCAGCTCAAACTGTGTCATCAAGTTTGCAGATGGTGCAATGGTGGTTGGTCATATCAAGAACGATGATGAGTCGGAGTATAGAGAGGAAGTGAAGCATCTAGTGGATTGGTGTGCGAAGAACGACCCAAGCCTGAATGTGGAGAAGACCAAGGAAGTCATTGTGGACTTCAGGAAGGTGCAGACTAACTATTCCCCTCGGTGAATACAAGGCTTCTCTATGGAGCGAGATACCAGCACCAAGTTCCTGAGTGTTCACATCATGGATGACCTCACCCAGTCCCTTAATATCACCTCCCCGAACAGCAGGATCTCCACCTCCCAAGAAGATTGAGGCAAGCAAGGCTTTCTACCCCCACACCACACATCTTAATTGTGCTTTACAGGAGCTCCATTGAGGGAGTCCTGACAAGTTGCATCCCCATCTGGTATGGGTGCAGTCGAGCTTTGAACCTGAAGTTCCTACAAAGGACTGTGAGAACACCTAAGAGGATCATAGGGACTTCCCTGCTATCCATCGGGGACATTTATCAGGAGTGCTGTAAACACAGGGCCCTTAGTATTACAAAGGATCTCCCCTGTCCATCCAGCATCCTCTTTGTCTTTCTACCATCAGGCAGGAGACTATGATGCACAAAAACAAGAATGATTAGAATGAGAAACAAGACAGGGTTAGAAATGAGAAACAGAGTCCAAGGCCATAAGCCTTCTGAACTCATGGCTGCACTGTATTCAAAGTGTCACTAGTTAAACTATAGTAAACACAAAGTACACTGCAGATGCTGTGGTCAAATCAACACACACAAACAAGCTGGATCAACTCAGCAGGTTGGGCATCATTCGCTGAAAGGAGCAGTTAACGTTTCGGGCCAAGACCCTTCGTCAGGACTGAAGAAGGAGGGGATAGGCAGGAGAGGTGAAGAAGGAATGTAAGGGGAAAGCACTATGGGTAGTAGGAGAAGGTAGAATCATGAGAGAGGTGATAGGCAGCTAGAAGAGACCCGACGCAGATTGGGGGACCGTTTCGTTGAGCACCTCCGCTCTGTCCGCCACAACAGACAGGATCTCCCGGTTGCCACCCACTTCAACTCTGCTTCACATTCCCATTCGGATAAGTCCACACATGGCCTCCTCTACTGCCATAATGAGGCAAAACTCAGGTTGGAGGAGCAACACCTCATATACCATCTGGGTAGTCTCCAGCCCCTTGGTATAAACATCGAATTCTCCAACTTCCGGTAATTCCCTCCCTCTCCCTTCCCCCATCCCACTTTCAGTCTGCCTCCTCTTCTAGCTTCCTATCACCTCTCTCATGATTCTTCCTTCTCCTACTACCCATAGTGCTTTCCCCTTACATTCCTTCTTCACCTCTCCTGCCTATCCCCTCCTTCTTCAGTCCTGACGAAGGGTCTTGGCCCGAAACGTTAACTGCTCCTTTCAGCGAATGATGCCCAACCTGCTGAGTTGATCCAGCTTGTTTGTGTGTGTTGATTTGACCACAGCATCTGCAGTGTACTTTGTGTTTACTAGGGGTATACATACCACTGGACTAGACATGGCCAGGCATCATCCCTGATGAAGATGGCCATGTTTGTTATCAAAACATCGGTTAAAATAGGTACTGTACTTGACTCGAAGCCCAAACAAAATTTATTCATTATAGGGCATAAAGTTACTGATTGTAAAACAGAATCAAACAACATAGAGTTTGACAAAGGTGAACTGTCATGCTTAGTATTACTGAAGCAGATCACAATATAATATGGATCACAATAGATGTGTCTGGTGTAAAACTGAAAATGGAGCTGGATACAGGATCAACTTCATCTATAATTTCAGATTGGCTACAACAGACTGTTTTCTAAGATACCATAAGATAAGACCTCAGAGATGTTATAGACTTACACAGATGAAAAAGTATCTCCCAAAGTCAAACTGAAACTAAATGCACCAAACACAACAGTTAAAACTTAATATTTTGATAAGTGGAGGGCCAGCACTTTTTGGACGTGAATGGTTGAGAAGATCCAACTAGACCAGCATTCAATCAAAGCTCTTAATGTGGCATTAACAGAAAAATACAGTCCAAATGTTAGCACTAACCAGAGAATGGCACAGCTGCGAAATGCAATGAGAAAATGTTTGAGGAGGGAATAGATAAACAGATTGAAACTTGACTAAAAGCTGTTTGGGATGCCAAAAAACACAAAATGCACCTCCACAAGTTTTGTTACACCTGTGGGAGTGGCTGTTGTTACCATGGCAAAGAGTACATATCGACTTTTCTGGGCCATTCATGGACTCCATGTTTCTGATCGCTGAAGATGCTCATTCAAAGTGGCTGGAAGTTATACCAATGGAGTCATCCACCTCAGCCAAGTTTGTCTTCACTCTGAGAACTTTTGCCAGAAACAATTTACCAAGACAATTTGTGAATGACAACAGACCACAATGCATGTCAGAAGAGTTCCAACTGTTCATGAAGTAAAATGGCACTGGACATTTCAAGTCACTTCCTCACCAACCAGCAACAGATGAATTAGCAGAAAGGCTTATCCAAACCTCCAGAAAGTCCATTAAAGCTACGGACAAGGAGGATATTTCCCTACAGCACAAGGTGGGCAACTTTTTTTTGTGTTTTGTAACCATGTTAATACGACAACAAGTCAAACACCTGCAATGCTGCTCATGAGCAGGAATCTGAGATCTTGCTTAAACCTCCTGAAATCAGATTTATGGAGGGAAGTGGAGAATAAACAGTTCAGGTAGTCACAAATGAATCAGCAAGGAGCTTCAATGTTGCACAGGAAGTCCAAGCGCGTGATTAGTGAGAAGACAAGCAGACATCCTGTAGGATAGCTACAGGAACTGGACCACTAAAGTACACAGTGGATGTTGGACCGAAGAACACACCTGAGTTGATTGCGTCCATCAAAATGGACAGATTACAGCCACCAGACTTTCCTCTCAGTGATGATCGTGTCACTGACAACAACGTGACACCGGAAACCGAGAGCATTGCCTTAGATAAGACACCTGCCAAACCTGATGCCGTTCCACAGCTCCAGGGGCACTATCTAGAAAGAAGCAGAGCTCCACTCAAAAGACTGGATCTTCAGAGTTGTGAAGTTAGTTATGGATTGTTATTGTGAAAGCATGTTTATTTGAATATAGTTTGTGAAAGGGAAATTGAATGTTTTGTACCTATGGTCTTCTATGATATTAATCTAAAGGGGGAGGAAGGGTAATGTATGGATCTATTTGTTTTTAAGAGGATTGACTACCCTTAGCACTACATATGATCTGTTGTCTACGCATACACATTCCTTTTTCATTTCTCGCTCTCTCTCACTTGTTACATTGTCAATACACCAGTTAAAGCAATCTCCTGCGTGCGTGCTTTTATTTTAATTGATATTGTTGCACAGACACAGCGGTGTGGGTGGAGGTTGTTGGTGGAAGGGAAAAAACGCTTAAGTGAAGAGGAGAGAGTGAATCAAGTATGACCTGGGGAAATCGTTTGTTTGCATCATTCCAAATTAATGAATGTAATTAGGTTACAGCTGGGTAACATTTAACTTGGTGTAATAGAGTGAAAAAGTGAATATTCTTCATTGGAAACAGAATAAGTCAATAAACAACTGATTCTTTGTCACATCTCTTACATAACTTTCAAAGTCAAGGCCCATTCTAATGAGTGATTAATCCTAAACTGCACATAAGCAAAGTGCAGGACTGCACTGAAATTCTCAAATTCATGCCTTTGCCTGTACCAGTGACACAGCCAGGACTTCTACACTATTAATTCCCACTGTTTAAGATTCTTAGAGTTAAAGGTCTTAGAAGTTTCATAGAAGTAAAGTTAACCCTGTACTGCTGCTGAGATGGTCACCACACATACACAGTTCAAATATCTACAAAGATTTTGTTGCTGTAGAGTAGTTATATTTGTTACATAGAAATGTGTAGGGTCATCTTTCTGAAATATTCCCTCTTTCTACTGATGCTGTCTGATCTGTGAGAATTTTTCTTGCATTTTTAGCTTCTATCAATTAACAAGTCATGCAGATTTTCAGTTTCAGCAGTTTTCAGTCTGATCTTCATCCTCAAATAACTCAACTGTTTCAAAATAATGTTAGGGGAACACCTATTTTAAAATTTCAATTACTTAAATTAATTCAAGCAAAATATGGTTTAGAACAGTGGTCCTCAACCACGGGGCCACGGACTGGTACCGGGCCGCAAAGCATGTGCTACCAGGCTGTGAGGAAACAATATGATTTGGCGATGTGAAACAATATGAGTCAGCTGCACCTTTTCTCATTCCGTCATGCCCACTGTTGAACTTGAACGCACGCGAGGTCATCAGTCGGTATGAGTGAAAAACAAATGTTGCTTGAGAGTTTTTTTGGAAGAGATGGTAGGGGACATAAAAGGCCTAACGATGATGATAATGCAGAGACAGCTGAGGCCAAGACTGCAAAAAAAAAGAAAGCTTCCTTCAACAGAAAATATGACAAGTCGTACATAAAATATGGCTTTAATGCAACCGTTGACTCGCACGCTCCAAGTCCCCTGTGTGTGATATGTGGAGACAAGCTGTCTAATGAGGCAATGAAGCCCTCAAAACTGCTTCTGCACCTTGAGTCCAAGCACCCTGCATTTAAAGACAAACCCGTTGAGTCTTGTGAGTGGAAAAAACGTGAGCAAGCGGGACAGAAGCAGGTGCTGAGAGCCACCACCTCCGCAAATGCTGCTGCTCTGAGAGCATCGTACTTAGTGGCTAGCCGTATTGCTAAGGCTAAGAAGCCTTTCACTGTTGGTGAAGAATTGATTCTGCCTGCTGCCAAGGACATGTGCCGTGAACTGTTGGAAGAAGCTGCTGCTAACAAGAAGGCACAGGTTTCTCTTTCAGCTACCACAGTTTCAAGGAGAATCGATGACATAGCAGAAGACATTGAAGCACAGCTGTTGGAACGGCTTAACGAGCCACCATGGTATGCTATCCAGGTCGACGAGTCTACTGATGTCGACAACAAGGCAATACTGCTGGTTTATGTGCGACATATATTTCAAGACGACGTGCAGGAGGATATGTTGTGTGCACTGCCGCTGCCAACTAACACAACTGGGGGCAGAACTATTCAAGTCTTTGAATGACTACATGTCAGGCAAACTGGACTGGCCATTCTGTGTTGGAATATGCACAGACGGGGCTGCAGCTATGACTGGACGGCTGTCTGGTTTAACTACCCGAGTCAAAGAGGTTGGTCCTGGATGCCAGTCTACACACTGTGTCATACACAGGGAAATGCTGGCTAGCTGAAAAATGTCACCTGATCTTAACAGCGTATTGAGTGACGTTGTTGAAGTTATCAATCACATCAAAGCAAAAGCCCTTAACTCACGTTTGTTTAAGCAGCTTTGTGAGGAAACAGTGCAGAGCACAAATGCTTTTTCTTACACACTGAAGTCAGGTGGCTATCAAGGGGGAGAGCCCTGGCCAGGGTTCTTGAGTTAAGAGAGCAGCTACAGAGATTTCTTTCAGGAAAAGTCACCACTGGCAGCAACTTCAGTGACAAGGAGTGGATAGCAAAACTCGCTTATCTGTGTGACATCTTCAACCTGCTCAATGAACTCAATTTGTCACTTCAGGGGAGAATGACAACTGTCTTCAAGTTGGCAGATAAAGTGTCTGCTTTCAAAGCCAAACTGGAACTGCGGGGATGGTGACCGGACAGGGGCACGTTTGACATGTTCCCAACATTAGTTGGGATTTTAGGAGAGACTGAGGCTGTACCATCCTTCTCACAGCTGGTGCACAATCACCTATCTTCGCTGTCGACAGGATTCCAGCGTTACTTCCCAACCGCAAATGACCCAAGACATGCAAAGGAATGGGTCCGTGACCCATTTGTGAATCATCCACGTCAGTGCAGGAAGAAGATCAACTCCTTGAGGTTGTAAATGACGGTGGGCTGAAAAGTATGTTTGACATAACATCTCTGCTGGCATTCTGGATCAAAGTCAAGGCTGAATATCCTGAGATAGCCACGAAAGCACTGAAAACGTTGCTTCCATTTCCAACGCCATATCTCTGCAAAGCGGGGTTTTCAGTAATGAATGCAATGAAAACTGAATTGTGGAATAGACTGGACATAGGAACCTCCTTCGAGTATCGCTGTCTCCCATCATCCCTCGATGGGACCGTCTTTTTGCAGGGAAACAAGCCCAGGGCTCCCACTGATTCAGCGATATTGGAGTGTTGCAATGCTTTGATATGTTCATATGAGGAAAATAAGCACTGTGTATTTAATATCCAAACGTTACTTAAAATGTTATGATGCTATTGACTTATAATTGACTTATCACTATATTCATGCTAGGGAAATATGCACTGTGTGTTTAATATTAAATCTGTTAGATAAACGCTTTTAGAAATGAAATTGAGTGTATTAGCCACTTATAAGTGACTTAGAGTTTCACCTATATTCCGGTCGTGATTAACACCCCCCCACCACCACCTGTCGGACAGTCCGCAAGAATATTGTCAATATTAAACCGGTCCACAGAGCAAAAATGGTTGGGGACCCCTGCTTTAGAGTTCCTTAATTATATATCTGTAATTTCAAAAGTGGGGAGTATGGGGTGTCCAGGTAGTGGCAGCAGCAGTGGTGAAGGGGCTTGTCATGTCCACTCTAGGCAGCTCATTCACCTTTGGTCCCCCCGAACACTCAGCTCTCACCTGTGGCTCCAAGCAGCTGTTTGCATATGTCAGCAGCCACACCTTGTTACACTGCTTCGACAGGTGGTCTAAACTAGATGAGGGCAGCTGGCGGTCTCATACTCCGGTGAGAAAGGGATATGCATGTCCTAGCATGTGAAGTCAGCTCCGGCAGACTGGGCAGATGAGATCTACAGTCAAATTGAACGACCAGGAAGGTGGTACTGCAATGTTCCGTGGAGAGTGAAGGCCGGGACAAAGCATAATAAGGTATAGGAGCAGAATTAGGCCATGTGGTCCATTGGGTCTGGTCTGCCATTTCATCATGGCTGATCTAATATTCCTCTCAGCCCCGATCTCCAGCCTTCTCAGTGAATCCCTTCATGCGCAGACCAATCAAGAATCTATCAACCTCTACCTTAAATATACATAAAGACTTGGCTTCCACAGCTGCCTGTGGCAAAGAATTCCATAGATTCACCCCTCTCTGGCTAAAGAAATTTCTCCTCACCTCCATTCTAAAAGGATGTCCCTCTATTCTAAGGCTGTGTCCTCTGGTCTTAGACTCTCCGACCATAGGAAACATCCTCTCAACACATCCACTCTATCAAGGTTTTTCACCATTCAATAGGTTTCAATGAAATCACCCCTCATTCTTCTGAATTCAAGTGAATCCAGGCCCAAAGCCATCAGATGCTCTTCATATGACAAGCCATTCAATCCTGGAATCATTTTTGTGAACCTACTTTGAACTTGCTCCAGTTTCAGCACATCCTTTCTAAGATAAGGGGCACAAGATTGCTTACAATACTCCAAGTGAAGGCTCACCAGTGCTTATTAAACTTTAATGATCATCATCATCCATAGCAACCAAAGATGCCCCCAGTTTGCGACACTTGTTCGTACCCAGACTTCTGAGGTCGACAGAGTGGAATTGCCAAAGTGAGTGCAGTTGCTTTTCCACTTTAAAAAATCTCTTGCACAGGTTTCCTGTATTTGTCGGATATGATAGATAACTATCGTTTCAACAACGATTGGCAGAAGCAATGCAATGTTAGACTCCCCCTACTTCAGAGATGCACTTTCTGAAACAATGCTATCAATAGTATCTGAACTCCTGGATGGAGCTACAGTATAAAGCATTATACAGGCAGCCTTTGCTTTTGAACAATCTCAGGTGTGACAGCAAGTGAAATTATTCACTGTGCAAACAATATAGTAGAATCTATTTGTTTATTACTCAAACCAAGAAATAACTGAAATTTTATTGTTTGAATAAAATAAATCCCTAGCACACTTGTATTACTTCAATGGTCAAGATTTTATCAAACATATTAACCTAGTTTATAAATTGGTTAGTGGTGCTGATAAAATTGAAATATTACATTAATATCAATGTTTATATGACTTCCTTTATTCAGGATAATTTAACTGTCAGTGTATTGTTCATGGAACTGACAATGCCTGCCAGCAGTGGAACATGATGTGGCATCCAGCAATTTATAAATCGGTGGCAAACATAAATGGAGCATCCTTCAATAAAGACCCAGGAGGGCTTTCTATGCATGCTGTTCAGAAGTCTGAACTGTCCAAGCAGAAAATATTACCTCTGCACAAGTTGCATTGTGATGGTTTAAGACACTTTAAACTGAGTAATTAAAGATCAGCAGCCATTTAAAAGAAAATCTATAAAGTTGTTATAGAGATATCATAGACATATCTATTATAGATTCAAATAGCATTAAAACAGACCCTTGGGCCCACCAAAGCCACACTACCTATTAACCACTCATTTACAGTAATTCTATTGTCTTCTAATTTCCCTCACATTCTCATCATCTACCCTGAGATTCTGCCACTCACCTCCACAGGGGGCAATTTCAAATGGCCAAATAACCCAGCGCCCTGCACGACTCTGAAGGTGGAAGGAAACACGGACCACCTGGAAAAGCTCATGTGGTCCCAGGGAGGGCATGCAAAGAGCACACAGTAGGACGGTGATTAAACCTGGGTCTCTGGCACTGTGAGGCAGTGGCTCTACTAACAGTGCCACTTTTTTTCCTTGAGCTGTATTGCAAAAGTCTCTGCTGAATTTGGATTGCTGATAAATGGCAAAAAAGTCTAAAGTTATGGTGATAAGCAAAACTGCAATTCAAGCTGACACCTACATAGGAAACGACAAGATCGAACAAGTGTCCTCCTTTATATACCTTGGTGCAGAACTAAATGACACAAACGGATGCAGCAAGGAAATGAGGCGAAGGCTAGCAATGGCACGCACAAGCACTACCAAGCTCTAGAACATCTGGAAAGTTAGATCTGTGAGCACTGACACCGAGATATGCCTCCTCAAGAGTCTCGTCTGGCCAGTAACCCAATATGGCTGCGAAACATGGACCCTAAAAGCAGATGATGAAAAGAAGTTGACAGCATTTGAGATGTGGACATACAGACGGATCCTCAGGGTATCATACTTTGAAAAGAGATCCAACAATTTTATCCCAGAAAAGATTGGCACGAAACCAATACTTTTGGAAACTGTTATCCAAAGGAAACTTTGTTATTTTGGACACATCTCAAGAACTGATGACACACTGGAATGTACTGTGTTTGAAGGCAGAGTAGAAGGAAGCCGCTCCCGAGGCAGACAGAGGACAACCTGGATCGATAGCATCAAGAAGTGGATGAGCCTCACCACCAGAGATGCAAGAGGTTTGACTGCCGACAGATCGCAGTGGAAGAAAGTGGTACATGATGATGATGATGTATTGTAATATTACCTGTTTCTGGCGGCAAATTAAACTGGGATGATTTTCCAGCATCATTTGTGCATGGGAACTCATCAATAAACTGTACAACATATACAATATCCATCAGTTTCCCTGATAGAAATTGGAACAAAATGTCCAACCTTCCAACACGCAGAAAAGGAAAGGAGCAAACCCTAAACTCCACAGCAGATTGATCGGAGACGTGAGGTAAAATATCTCACCAATGAAAATGATGCTGCTGTCTGCACATGCCCACTCTGTGTTCAATGTGGTGTGTATTTGTGACATGATTCCTGTGTGGCACAGGACACAATTCATGGGATTGATTACATTGAGAATGTTGCCCCCCCACACATTGAAAATATGTCTTTTGCCACCCCTGTAGATCCCTCAACCTCTGTCAGCTTGTTTTTAATACCGCTGGAGAGTTCTTTAAAGGTGTGACTTGCTTCCCATTTTTTAAGTGAGAACTCTGGAGAAATGGAGTTCCATTTCGACAGGAATCTTCAATGGTACTGTGATCTCCATTTGAATATGAGCACTAAATGCTGTTCAACAAATTAAACCAGGGTGAAATTGACATCAAGCCTAGCACAATATCATGGGCCAACTGGCATATCCAGTGCTGAACTGGTCTGTGTTCTGTGGGAGCTGATATCCAGCCAGTAGACTTCCAAACAGCATGTTCAATCAAAAAAAAAGCAGGATTTCCTGGTGGCTATCCCTTTTCACCCCTTCTCTTCTCATCACCTATTTATCAACTCCCTTTGGTTCCTTTTCTCTTTCCCTTTCTTCCAAGATCCACTGCCCTCTCCTATGTGAATTCCTTTTCAGCCTTTTACCTATTCCACTTATCCTCTCTCAGCTTCTTACTGCATCCACCCCTCCTCCACCCACCCACCTTCCCCCTCACCTGGTCACAGATGAAAGGTCTCAGCCGGAATCATCAACAGTATATTTCCCTCCATAGATATTGCCTGATTTGCTAAGTTCCTTCAGCATTTTGTGTGTGTTGCTCAAGATACCGAGCACATGTAAATTCTTCTTAAATGATGTTCCAAATTGAAGTTTTAGTTGGCTTATTCTTATACTGAGTAACAAGGTTAGGCCTTTTTTTCCCCCAGCCTATCAATTATTTTGTGAGAGTTGGAGGTCAGAAGATTTTATTTTTCTGGGGCAGCACAGTAGCATAGTGGTTAGCACAAGCCTTTACAGTACAGGAGAGCCAGGTTCAATTTCCACCGCTGCCTGCCATGAGTTTGCACGTCTTCCTTGTGACCATGTGAGTTTTCTGCCTGATTCCCTCCCACAGCCCAAAGATGTACCATTGGTGAGCTAATTGGTCATTGAAAATTGTCTCAGGATTAAATTGAAGGATTACTGGGCAGCGGGGCTTGAAGGGCCAGAAGGGCCTATTCTGCACTATATAATAAATAACTAAATTCTTTCTGTCCTCGATGGTGAACTAGCAGCAGCGGTGTACAAGGCCAGGGGGTGACTAACCTGGGAATGTAACCATGGTGATCGGCTAAAGGCTGAAGCAGAGAAAGTGGGGAGATAGGGAAAGGACAGTGAAACGTGAAAGTATACTGGTCGATGAGCTGGCATGCTGAACGGCAAACCAAACTGGGAGTGAACTACGATGGGTATTGAGATCACAAGCAGCAGAATGAAGGGCAGAGGCAGAAACAAGGTCCCGAGGGGATGCGGCATACTGGTTTCAGACCCAACAGGGTGGAATTCAACGGGACCTGAAAGGGAGAAGGCAGAGTGTAGCTCTGGCAGACCTGAAAGGAAGAAGGGAGGGTAGAGCAAGAGTGATCCTGAAAGGAAATCATCAGGAATGGTGTGGACCACAGAATATGAACCAGAGGCAGAAATGAACAGGGTGAAGTAAAATCTCAGCAGTAGTTTGCTGCAGGTTGAAGCAGGGAGAGTGGGGTTTCGAGTCCTGATGAAGGGTTTCAGCCTGAGACATCGACTGTTCGTTCAGTTCTGTAGATGCTGCCTAACCTTCTGCATTCCTCCAGCATTTTTTATCTGTTGCTCTTGATTGGGAGTGGGCTGGGCAGAGCGAAAAATCCACAGGTCAACCAGACAAGTTGGATGAAGCATGAAAAGGCTGGGAAGACAGAGCGAAGCACGTGTGAACAATGAGGGCACGGAGGTAGCAGGTGACAGGGGGAAGAGAAAAGTCACAGGAAGATCCTGAGTGCATATGGCAAATGGACCTGAAAGAGAGATGGCCGAGTAGACCATGAAGGGTGAACAGATGGACATCAGGAACAGGCAACAGGCCAAGGAATGTACAACAGTAATCCGCTACATCCTGAAGCAAGGATAGTGGGGTGCAGACACATCAGGGTGTCGCAGAAAAACCTGCAGTTAAATAGAATTAATATAGGTGGTACATAGTGAGCAGATGGGTGGAGGGAGGTAATGAATAAAGTTCAACTCTGTGCTACATTGATTAATAGAATAAAGCTTACTTGATTGTATAATTACATTAAATTTCAATTTCATTCTTAATTCATTCACAAGATTTAGGGGAAAATATCTCATTTTTGAATGTACTTTGAATCTTGAGTCTTTGAAATGGGATGCTGCAGTGAACCAAACTAACATTTAAATCTAGTTTCCAAGGGGTAAATATGACGGGTCACTTTACTGATGAAATGTGGGCCATTACCTTCCTTTTCCTTCAGCGTGTTTTGAAAGGGAAAGACGTTTTCATTAGCTTGGACACAGTAGACTTCACGGGTTTGAATCCCCCCACCACACAGTGCAGTTTGATTTCCACGTCTTCTGTCTTGCTGGCTGAGTAGTGAATCAACACGACATTCACTCCATTCTGTTGTCTTCCACACATACCTGCAGCAAGCAGATCAATAGAAAATGATTTCATTTCATAATACATCACTTTAAAATTCCAAATGGATTGCAGCAATTCAAGAAAGTTTGCCAACAATAACTCAAGCGTAACTTAATAAATTGAAGACAATCAAATCCTAAGCAGGAATTGTAAAGAAGGCAACAGTTTTAAGGAAATTCATGTTGAAGACCGATACTAACAAGGTTGCCTTTATTTTAATAGACTTCAGTTGCTCTTAAGTGATAATGGAGTTATCATTTTAAATAGTGCAATCTAATTCTTGCTGTTATATAATGGAAGGATTTGCTAGGAGACGTCAGAGTACATAAATGTCATTGTAACTGTTAGTTAAAGAGGCCTTTAGATTGATTTTCTCTGTGAGAAGAGAAAAAAAGAAAGACTGCAATTATTGCCTAGGATGTCCCATAATATTTACAGGCAGTGAAGCCTAATGAAGTGTAGCCACTGTTGGAATGTAGGTAATACAACAGCAATCTGTGCATGATGTTCATGAGCTTTAATTCTGGCATTGATCCACTAAAGCAGCAGACATACAGCATTTTATCACTATGGATAACTCCCAATATCTAGTCCCCAGTTGCGTATTTAACTATTGTACTGAGAACAATTTGCCACTGCAGCACACTAAATGAAGAATACCATCATCATTAGGACTTCACATTATTGAGGGATGAAAATAAATTAAATTCCTTTTTCAGTCATTCATTGGGCAAAGGCTTAGTAGTACCATTTGACAACAAGAACACAAAATTAAAGAAACGAGAGATCAGAGTGGGAAAAAAGACAAGTGAGCCATGGATTTGCACAGCGCAGCAGTCAAAGCATGTTACAACTCTATTTTCAATAAATAAAACTACACTATGAGCTATTTCTTTGTCTACTTCCAATTTCTTCATTTTCATCACTCCAACTGCTACCTGCTGGCATTTATATCAGCTGGAAGTAAATATCCTAGCTAGCAGACACTGTATAAGTCTTTGATAAATTAGCAGATAAACATACACATTAGTGGAACAGTCAGCCCTAGATCTCTTTGAGGACTGTGTACTCTGCATCAAAATTTGGAATATCAATTAGCAGCATTCTGAGCATTTCATTTTGGCAGAGAATATTAGGATCTTTGCTAGGAGCTGCAGTTTTTAAAAAAAAATTCACAACAAAAGCATAAAAGAATTTTCCAATTCATTTTTAAAGCATCTGTGCATCCTAACACTTCAAAGGAAATTCTACACTCATAGAGTTAATACATATAAAAGGAAAGAGAGCTTTGAAAATAGGATTTTAGATGTTCTTTGCTTAAAAATTTAATGAGGCAGCTGGGCCATATTTCAGATCTATGTTTTCGAAGACATTGCTGTCAGAATTTCCATATCCGTCTCAGGAAAGTACTTTATGAGGCAACAATGAGTCGTGCATTTCAGAACGATAAGCAATGACTTCCACTTGCCTTTCTGTCTATTTAACAGACATAAATATGCTCACTGGTAATTTAGATGTAAGCTGGTTTCCACCTAACAATGGACTATTGAGTATGCTCACGGCTTTTTTTTTGAATTGGACTGGGGAGGCCAGAGAACATTACTTCTTTGTACATCATCAGCTTTAGAAATACAAATGTTTGAAACATAGATGTAGAAGTTAACTAATCTTAACAAGGAAATTGGACAGAACATAGTAGTTTGACTTTGTTTATCTAAGCTATGAAAGGGAAATTAATTAAGATTCTTAATTCTACTATTTGATAGTGATAGAGTGTGTGTCAACTACTTAAGTGGAGAGGTATTCAGTATTTATGATTTCAGTAACAAACAATCGTTGGCAACTTGATGAGCCAGGAAATGAACATACTTGACCTAGTAATTACATTTGTACCTACAAGACTGTTAAATTTTGCAGTGGGAACTAAGGAGAAAATTAAGGGGGGGGGGAACAAGTATTACTAACACTTCTGCAAATGTATGCTAATACAATCATTAACACAAATGTTCTAAGAAATGGATCTATTCAAACAGAAAACACAGTAATAAAGCAATGTTCAAAAACTAAGGGGCAGCACAGTAGTGTAGCAGAGAGTACAACACTTTGCAGTGCCAGTAATTTGGGTTCAATTCTCATCGCTGTTTGTAAGGAGTTTGTACATTCTCCATGTGACTGCGTGGATTTCCTCCGGGTGCTCCAGTTTCCTTCCACATTCCAAAGACATGCGGGTTAGTGTTAGTAAGTGGCAGCCATGCTATGTTGGCACAGCCTCGGACGTTGAGGCAAATGATGCATTTCACTGTATGGTTTGATATTTCCACGTACATGAGACAATAAAGCTAACATTTAAATTTTGTAAGTCACTATTTCAAGGCTTAATTATCATATGTCACGTTGGTTCAAATGGGATGATTTTTAACTGCTGGATGTCCACTTCTTACATGAAAAATAGGTAACCAGTAATGGAAAACTGGGGGAAGAAATGGTGCTCAACAAAGTCAACTATAGCCAGAGTCCCTCATAGCAATTTTCAAATGAGCCTTTGATTTGGGGAAAAGACTAACTACTGAAAATAGCGTATGTGTGCATTAATATTTAAACCAGAATCAAACCGGAATCCTGATGCATAGTTGAGTATGTATATATAGTTGATGTATATCATATAAGGTCTACTTACTTGTACCAGATTTGAGCAACTTAACAAATATTGATAACTGCATGGAAAATGACTCAGAAATTTGTTGGATTTTACTGATGGAATCTTCAGCCGCTCTGGGCTCTTAATAAAACGGTTGCCTACTACTAGACCTCTCAAAGCTACCGTCACCCAACTTCCATCCCTCCCACAGATGCAATCACAGACTCTGCAACTAACTGGGAGCACATTATTGATAATGAAATCATGCCACAAAGGACTGCCATACAGCCATTCCACAGACTTCAAGTATTATTTTTTTGCGTTTTAACTTGTGTAAATGACTAGCTTTTGCACACATTTTCTGTGCAGTGAATTGACTTGTCTTCAGAGGACATTTGTCACACTAACAAAACCAAACGATAGTTGTGGAAAAGAAGTGGAAGCAAATATTCAGCTCTACTCTGCAATTGGTTACACTCACTCAATATCCCTGCAGGTCTGGGGAGAGTGCTCAGCACCGTAGAAAATGCACTATAATAGTCTTAACCTTTCTTTTCCTGCTTCGTCAAGCTTGAAATTTCCAGACGAAGGGAGCATACAGTGAATGTAAATCCAATTTAGCTTAAAGGATATAAACAGTTCATGGGCAATCTGTATTCTGAAGCCATTTTTTGCCATTGCTTTGATTATGGTAACTTTTGAGCACTGAATTCTGATAGTTTTCAAAACACAAAAAATGACAATCAGTACTACTTCTTAATATTAAAAGCACTTTATTTTTTGCTTTTCTCTTTATATTATCTTCTCTGATCTACAGTGTCTATAAAAAGTATTCACCTCCCCTTGGAAGTTTTTTATGCTTATTGCTTTATAGCATTCAATCACAGTGGATTTAATTTGGTTTTTTGACACTGATCAACAGAAAAGACTCTTTTGTGTCAAAGAGAAAACAAATTTCTACAAATTGGTCTAAATTTACTACAAGTATTAAAACCACAAAATAATTGATTAATTACTCACCCTCTGCATAGTATTTAGTAGATACACCTTTGGCAGTAATTACAGCCTTGAGTCTGTGTGGATAGATCTCTATCAGTTTTGCACATCTGGACTCTGCAATTTTTCCCCATTCTTCTTTATAAGACTGCTCAAGCTCTGTCAGATTGCATGGGGATTGTAAATGAACAACCCTTTTAAGTCCAGCCATAATATCTCCATAGGACTGAGGTCTGGACTCTGACTTGGTCACTCCAGGACATTAACTTTGTTGTTTTTAAGCAATTCCTGTGTAGCTTTGGCTTAATGCTCGGGGTCATTGTCTTACTGGAAAACAAACCTCCAAAGTTGCAGTTCTCTTTCAGATTGCATCAGGTTTTCCTGCAGGATTTCCCTGTATTTTGCTGCATTCATTTTACTCTCTACCTTCACAAGCTTTCCAGGGCCTGCTGCAGTGAAGCATCCCCACAGCATGATGCAGCCACCACCATGCTTCACGGTAGCTATAGTGTGTTTTTGATGATGTGCAATGCTTGGCTTATACCAAACATAACGTTTAGTCTGATGGCCAGAAAGCTCAATTTTGGCTTCATCAGACCATAGAACCTTCTTCCAGCTGACTTCAGAGTCTCCCACATGCCCTCTGGCAAACTCTAGCTGATATTTCATGTAAATTTTTTTCAACAGTGGCTTTCTCTTTGCCACTCTCCCATAAAGCTGTGACTGATGAATCACCCAGGCAACAGTTATATGTGCAGTCTCGCCCATCTCACCCACTGAAGATTGTAACTCCTCCAGAGTTGTCGTAGGTCTCTTGGTGGGCTCCCTCACTATCCCCTTCTTGCATGGTCACTAAGTTTTTGAGGACGGCCTGCTCTGGGCAGATTTACTGCTGTGCCATATTCTTTTCCATTTGGAGATGACTGATTTAACTATACTCCAAAGGATATTTAGTGACTTGGAAATTTTCTTGTATCCATCTCCTGACTTGTGCTTTTCAATAACCTTTTCACAAAGTTGCTTGTCTTCATGGTGTAGTTTTTGCCAGGATACTGACTCACCAGCAGTTGGACCTTCCATATACAGGTGTATTTTTATTAAAACCAATTGAAACACCTTGACTGTACAAAGGCCTCCAAAAACAGATCCCCATTTAACTACAACAAGAGAAAATCTGCAGATGCTGGAAATCCAAACAACACACACAAAATGCTGGTGGAACACAGCAGGCCAGGCAGCATCTATAGGAAGAAGCACTGTCGACATTTCGGGCTGAGACCCTTCATCAGGACTAACTGAAAGAAAAGATAGTAAGAGATTTGAAAGTAGTGGGGGGAGGGGAAAAAGCAAAATTATAGGAGAAGACCGGAGGGGGTGGGGTGAAGCTGAGCTGGAAAGGTGCTTGGCAAAAGGGAGACACAGCTGGAGAAGGTAAAGGATCATGGGATGGGAAGCCTAGGGAGAAAGAAAGGGAGAGGGGAGCACCAGAGGGAGCACCTGCACACACGCTGAGCTCGTTGACTTCATTTACTTTGCCTCCAACTTTCACCCTGCCCACAAATTTAGCTGGTCCATTTTTGACACCTCCCTCCCCTTTCTTGATCTTTCTGTCTCCATCTCTGGAGACGGCTTATCTACTGATATCTACTATAAGCCCACTGACTCTCACAGCTACCAGGACTATTCCTCTTCCCACCCTGTCTCTTGCAAAAATGCCATCCCCTTCTCGCAATTCCTCCGTCTCCGCCGCATCTGCTCTCAGGATGAGGCTTTTCATTCCAGGACGAAGGAAATGTCTTACTTTTTTAAACAAAGGGGTTTCCCTTCTTCCACCATCAACTCTGCTCTCAAACGTATCTCTCCCATTTCCCACACATCTGCCCTCACCCCATCCTCGGGATAGGTTTGCCTTGTCCTCACCTACCACTACCATCCCACCAGCCTCCAGGTCCAATGTATAATTCTCCGTAACTTCCACCATCCCCAACGGGATCCCACTACCAAACACATCTTTCCCTCCCCCCCCCCCCATTCTGCTTTCTGCAGGGATCGCTCCCTACGCAACTCCCTTGTCCATTCGTCTCCCCCATCTCTTCCCACCGATCTCCCTCCTGGCACTTATCCTTGTAAGCGGAACAAGTGCTACACCTGCCCTTACACTTCCTCCTCACCACAATTCAGGGCCCCAGACAGTCCTTCCAGGTGAGGCGACACTTCACCTGTGAGTCGGCTGGTGTGGTATACTGCATCCGGTGCTCCCAGTGCGGCTTTCTATATATTAGTGAGATCCAACGCAGATTGGGAGACTGTTTCGCTGAACACCTACGCTCCGTCCCCCAGAGAAAGCAGGATCTCCCAGTGGCCACACATTTTAATTCTACGTCCCATTCCCATTCTGATATGTCTATCCATGGCCTCCTCTACTGTCAAGATGAAGCCACACTCAGGTTGGAGGAACAACACCTTATATACCGGCTGGGTAGCCTCCAACCTGATGGCATGAACATTGACTTCTCTAACTTCTGTTAATGCCCCCCCATCCTTCTTACCCCATCCATGATTTATTTATTTTCCCCCCTCCCCTTTTTGTTCTCTCTCTGCCCATCACTCTGCCTGTTCTCCATCTCCCTCTGGTGCTCCCCTCCCCCTTTCTTTCTCCCTAGGCCTCCCGTCCCATGATCCTTTCCCTTCTCTAGCTCTGTATCCCTTTTGACAATCACCTTTCCAGTTTTTAGCTTCACCCCAACCCCTCTGGTCTTCTATCATTTTGCATTTCCCCCTCCCCCTCCTACTTTCAAATCTCTTACTATTTTTTCTTTCTGTTCATTCTGATGAAGGGTCTCGGCCTGAAACATCGATAGTACTTCTTCCTATAGATGCTGCCTGGCCTGCTGTGTTCCACCAGCATTTTGTGTTGCTTGAATTTCCAGCATCTGCAGATTTCCTCGTTTTGACTTATATGTTTTTATTTCTGTGATTAGATAAAATTACGTAATGTTTGAATTACTTAGTGTTTTGCTACAGTATTTACTGAATGAATTTTGCAAATATTTTTGTTACTCTAGCAGACAGCATGGACATTTTAAGCTCAGATGAATCTGTTGTAAAAAAAATTACTCCCTACTTGTACATAGTTATTTCCTTTTGCTTGTTTTTTCTTTCCACTCTTTTCTATAAGTGTATACCCCAGATAAATACTTTGTGGAGATTTTGTGATATATATGATTATATGATATATATGTACAATGTCTGAAATACATCTTATGGAAATATTTGTTTGATGAACTTTAATGAAAAAATAAATTACAAAAAAAGAAAGATGCAGGTAATGAATTAACGATATGATTTCCTTCTGTTTTACCATTGTGCCGAATTCCAGAACAGGTTTCTGCTTCTCTTCTAATTGTACCACAGATTATTTTTTGGTATTCATCTGAGGGTCAAAAGCCTATTCAATTTCTTAGCCTTTTTATCAGAAATAAGAAGCAAATGTCCCAAATGTACCTAAATCTATACTTCTTGAATTTTTGCGCAGCTTGTTCAGTGCATGTTACATAGATCAAACTATGAAAACGGCACCTGAAAACATGCTCTCAAACCTGTTAAGCAGCATCAAATATGAATATCATCTCTTTAGAAATAAAATCTATCATCAACTAATTTTTGCTGTAGCTGAATAATTTCTTGGTCTTTCATGTGCAAACCCTTGCAGTTCTAAACAAAATCCTCTTATGATTACAAAAAACTCATTTTAATAGATCCTTGCTTCAAGAAATAAAAGTGTCAACTGCCACCTTCAGCTCTGCAGTAGTGACAGAACTCCAAATTGACTATATAATGAAGCACTTGTCCAATTGTTCAGCATACTTTTACATTTTTAAAGGATTTTTTTTCCAAATTCTGCATCTGTCTGGAGGCTACCAGCTCTGTCAATGATAGACACTTACCAGCACAATTCAGTCCCTGTTATACACAGCGGTTAACTGAGAAAATGCTGCAGTCACTGGAACTTTGACAGGCTCACTGACTCAGATGTCTCCAATTACTCAGCAGTGTTCAAATTGGTGATCTTGCTGTAATCAGGTGTCACTGATCTATGAGTGCCATATTTTATTGGTTGTGGCTATGCACATTTAAAAGAAATCTTTGAGAACCTGTGTATATGGTCAATACATAAATCGGTAAAATGTTAAATGAGACCATAGGTGAAGCCTTGCAACATTTGATAGGTCAATGATATGCCAGCATCAAGGGAAATATCAATGAAGTAAATGACTTTAAACAAGTCATCAATTTGAAGGTTATTTTGTAAAAATGGTCATAAGGGTACCAATGGTCTACACATCTCAATTAGTTTTTCAAAAATATACTTCAGTTGCATTTTCCAGTACTATCTATCATTATTATAGTTATTAATAACAGCATCGAGTGTGAGCACACTTTGGATTCTGTGACCTTTTATTGTCAATATGAATCAGTAGAGGCAATTAAACTTCACTTCACACTTGAGCTATCCATGAATATTTGACTCTTCCAAATCTCTAAACTTTAACTTAATTTAATCCATTGTAATACATCTATGGATTATCCTTTCAACTAAACTTTCAACAACTAAAATGTAAATACTTTATGCAATTTATAAGCTAGACAGTAATAAGAAATTTCAATTCAGTTTTCATTTGGGATGTCCAGAGCTAAAATACTTCCTGCATTAAATTAAAACTGAAGTAAATGCATAACTCTGCAGCTATACACCTTATTGAGCATGCAAATAATGCCTGGCAATCAGAATGTGAATATACCCGGACATGTTGAAGTCATGAATAAAGCAGTACTTTCAAGAGGAATCATAAATGTCAATTTCTAAAACAGAAAATCATCTACTTCAAAGAGTTCTTCATGTTTATGTAAATACATTATGAACTGTTTCATTTGTGATTCATATTGATCTCTAACTATGCAAAACAAGCCCATATTTCACTCCACTTTTATTGGCTAGTAACCTTACTACACTCTGGACTGTGTCATATCTGCTTTTTCCACCATTCCTGGTGAATATTTTAATTACTGGCCTAGTAATTACAGTACTTTAAAAACATTCTCCAACTTAATAAAATTACTCAGAGAACCAAGCAACACTTGCAAAGAAAAATACTTAAAAACATAGATTTGACAAAAGGTTATTGAAATGAAATGGAATATTTATTTCATTGCATAAGGCATGTGACCTGCTGACCATTATTAGCATCTTCTGCTTCTACGTCACATCTCCCTGAAAGCCTCAAGTACTTTGCTTCTGTGCTGATAAAATTACACCCATTTCACAAAATAGCTCACATTATAGACATTTAATCAATATTGATACTGCCTGTACTGAAGTATAGTGCCAAAATATTGTTGGCTTTTGCTATTTGTTTCCAGTAAATATTCCTATTATATGTAGGCAAATTTGATATATTATTGATTCAATGATATACAGTGGCATGCAAAAGTTTGGGCACCCCTGGTCAAAATTTCTGTTACTGGAATAGCTAAGCGAGTAAAAGATGACCTGATTTCCAAAAGGCATAAAGTTAAAGATGACACATTTCTTTAAATTTTAAGGAAGATTACATTTTTATTTCCATCTTTTACAGTTTCAAAATAACAGAAAAGGAAAATGGCCCAAAGCAAAAATTTGGGCACCTTGCATGGTCAGTACTTAGTAACACCCCCTTTGGCAAGTATCACAGCTTGTAAATGCTTTCTGTAGCCAGCTAAGAGTCTTTCAATTCTTGTTTGGGGGATTTTCGCCCATTCTTCCTTGCAAAAGGCTTCTAGTTCTGTGAGATTCTTGGGCCATCTTGCATGCACTGCTCTTTTGAGGTCTATCCACAGATTTTCGATGATGTTTAGATTGGGGGACTGTGAGGGCCATGGCAAAACCTTCAGCTTGTGCCTATTAAGGTAGTCCATTGTGGATTTTGAGGTGTGTTTAGGATCATTATCCTGTTATAGAAGCCATCCTCTTTTCATCTTCAGCTTTTTTACAGATGGTGTGATGTTTGCTTCCAGAATTTGCTGGGATTTATTGAATTCATTTTTCCCTCTACCAGTGAAATGCTCCCTGTACCACTGGCTGCAACACAAGCCCGAAGCATGTTCAATCCACCCCTGTGTTTAATAGTTGGAGAGGTGTTCTTTTCATGAAATTCTGCACTCTTTTTTTTTTCCCCAAACATACCTTTGCTCATTGCGGCCAAAAAGTTCTATTTTAACTTCATCAGTCCACAGGACTTGTTTCCAAAATGCATCATGCTTGTTTAGACGTTCCTTTGCTAACTTCTGCTGCTGAATTTTGTGGTGAGGACACAGGAAAGGTTTTCTTCTGATGACTCTTCCAGGAAGGTCATATTTGTGCAGGTGTCACTGCACAGTTGAACAGTGCACCACCATTCCAGAGTCTGCTAAATCTTCCTGAAGGTCTTTTGCAGTCAAACGGGGGTTTTGATTTGCCTTTCTAGCAACCCTATGAGCAGTTCTCTTGGAAAGTTTCCTTGGTCTTCCAGACCTCAACCTGATTTCCACCATTCCTGTTAACTGCCATTTCTTAATTACATTATGAACTGAGGTAACGGCTACCTGAAAATGCTTTGCTATCTTCTTATAGCCTTCTCCTGCTTTGTGGGCATCATTTATTTTAATTTTCAGAGTGCTAGGCAGCTGCTTAGAGGAGCCCATGGCTGCTGATTGTTAGGACAAGGTTTAAGGAGTCAGGGTATTTATAAAGCTTTGAAATTTGCATCACCTGGCCTTTCCTAACAATGATTGTAAACAAGCCATAGCCCTAACAAGCTGATTAAGATCTGAGACCTTGCTAAAAGTTATCTGAGAGCTCAAACATCTTGGGGTGACCAAACTTTTGCACGGTGTTCCTTTCCTTTTATCCCCCACTCTAAAATTGTACAAAACAAAAATAATACACTAATCTTGCTTAAAATGTCAAAAAGAATGTTTCATCTTTAACTTTATGACTTCTGAAGATCAGTTCATCTTCTGCTCACTTAACTATTCACAGTAACAGAAATTTTGACCAGGTGTGCCCAAACTTTTACTTACATAAAATAGGACAAAAGTTAGATAAAACACTATTTAGTTAATTGCCATCCAATCTATTTACATTCTTTCATCTGCAAAGTAATGGAAGGAGTTATCAATAGTGCCGTTAGGTGGTATTTATTCAGCAGTAACCTACACACCATTGTCTCATTTGAGTTTTGGAGAAGGCCAGTGGCCTTTACTGTAAAGTCAAAATAATTAGTTTTAGTATCAAAGTGTGTATATGTACCAGCTTGAAATTCACCTTCTTGCAGACTTCCAGAATAGAACAAAGAAGTACAATGGAATTTATTAAAACTATACATAAACAATGATTGACAAACAATCAATGCGGTAGAAGGAAAACTGAGCAAATAAAAGTAAGTAAATAAACAAATGATACTGAGAGCATAAGTTTTTTTGTGTCCTTGAACACAAGCCTGTGGGTTGTAGATTCAGTTCGGGGTTGTGGTGAGTGAAGTTATCCACACTGGTTCAGTAGCCTGATGGTTGTAGGGTCATAACTGTTCCTGAACCTATTGATATGGGACTTCAGGCTCCTGTACCTCCTGTCTGATGGTAGTACCAAAAGGAGAGTATGGCCTGGATGGTGGGGACCCTTGATGATGGATGCTACATTTTTTTTTGTGGCATTGCTCCAGGTAAACGTGCTCAGTGGTGGGGAGGGCTTTACCCCATTAGAGGAAGGTTTTTAATCAGAGAGTTGTTGTGTGTGGAATGCACTGCCTGAGTCAGTGGTGGAGACAGATACACTAGTGAAATTTTAGAGACTACTAGACAGGTATATGGAGGGATTTAAGGTGGGGGGTTATATGGGAGGCAGGGTTTATGGGTCGGCACTACATTGTGCTGTAGTATTATGTATATACCCATGATGGACTGGGCTGTACCCATCACTTTCTGTGGCCATTGGTGTTTCCATACCAGGTTGTGATACAAGCAATCAGGATACTCGCCACTGTGCATATATAGAAGTCTGTCAAAGTTTTAGATGACATGCTGTGTTGTATTAAATGTTGTAAAATATTGGATGAATGTCTGGAGGGTAAGATGGCAAGTTAACATCTGAGCATGTGAGGTCTGTATGTTTGTTAGCGAGTAATGTTTGCAGAGTAAACATTGTTAATGTCTGCAGGATGTTTGCTGACAGCAGCTTTGTTCTTTCTTTCTTCGTCTCAGGCACCATTAAGTGCAAATGTCTGGCTAGCTCACTTGATAGATCTTTTTTGGATTCAGGCTTATCCCTTTTATGTAATATTAATGTTCATTTGTAAGTCTGAAGGAATGTTATGTCCAGAACTTTGGTGGACTAATGGATGATGAGTGACCATTGGAGTGTCTAATTGATTATGAAGGACTGCATCAACACACAGAATGTGTTTGAAAAAAAGACAGGTTATGTTAAGACAAAAGATCAAAGAGCTTGTCTGTCTTGTGGTTACTCTATGCTTGTGAAGCATATATTTATTGGGATGCCCTTCCAGGTTTTGTTGGACTTTGCCCAGACCGGAAATCGCGATTGGTACCTGGGATGAGTTCACGACTAAGTTGGAGTTCAGGATTCCACTGACAACAGCAGCAATCAAGTGGTGAGCCCTGAAATCTTTGAGGAAAGTTTTTGTGACTTGCTACGTAGTATTTTGTGTGGTTTATTTGTGTTTTCTATTTTATGATATTAAATTGGGGTTAAGTTACTTTGTTGTGCTTGTACATTTAATACCACATCTCCTGGTTCCTAAGGCTGTCATAGCTGGGGTAGTAGTGGGGATAAGCTCCCACTACCTATAAAGTGCACCAAATGGCATGTGTCTCTAACAGCCTCTGACAACCAGGTCCATCTCTTGGCCATCACGTGTGGCTTAGCTACCAGGCCCAGCACAACTGTTTCGACGAACAGGGGGAAAAGGTGGACCACTGGACCCTCAAAACCAGTTGCTTCGGGCAGATGGGGCTCGTCAGCCTTGGACGGCAGCCCACCTAGGAGAAGGAGAACTCTGATTTTAAACCTCCGCTGCCTTGCGACCATACTCACCCACGGGAAAGGCTTCGGGAGTAAACCCTAAGGAGGAAATCTGGAGCCGGTATCCCTAAGGCAGTTTGATGTTGTTTACAACTTCAATCTGGTAACTTCTGCGATGATACTGGTACCAAGCTCTATCAGCGTTTGCCTTTCCCTTGAACTACATCAGTGTCGTAGAGAGGGGGGACCCGCTGCATGGGCAACAGCCGGTTCTTCAAATCTTCCTGCCCAGGCTTACATCCTGGAGAGGACACAGCCCCCAGAGGCGCAAACCCATGATCCTCTGGGATTGATGGCTGCCTACTACTAATCCTGGACACTACAATAGTCTGGGTCTGATCAACTCTGCCCATTACACATGCTGAATCGAAGCAAACTTCTAAAAAATGGTTTTGATCTAATCAAAGGGCAATGACCTAAATTTCAGAGATGAAGTGAAAGTCACCATATATAACAAGGAAGATTTGACTGAGTGTGGCATCAAGGACCGCAAGGAATACTGAAGTCAATAGCCATCAAAAGGAAAACTTTTCAATGGAAGGAGGGGCATCTTGCACAGCAATATATGGCTGTAGACATTAGTGATAAATGAAACCCCAGAACTTCAGTACAGGAGTTACTTGGGGAAATGTCTTTTGTCCAGCCATCTATTTGCAGCATATAGTTAGAAGTGGAGATGTTCACTGATGACTACATAATAGTTATTCAATTTATAAAAAGAAAATGAAGGAATATTTTATGCAGCAAGACCTAAACAATCTGCACGCAAGGATTGACAGGTGGAAAGTAACATTCAGATCACATTTATAACTTACGGTTTCGATGGTAACCCTAATGCATGCAACAGCTCTTTGTTAGTTAAAAATCTAATAAATTCGACTTAAAATGTTACTAAAGATACCTTTTTTGAGGTAATTTATGCTTAATGATCATCACAAATAGTGAAGGCGCGAGCGATGGTGAGGCAATTCTGGGGGATGAGTCGAGATGGTGTGATGAAGAATCATTGCAGATGGAGTTCAGATGCCCATACAACTGGGCCAGGTGTGAGCTGATTTGAGGAGCTTGAGAGCAGCTTCAGTCTGGGCAGTGAAATCTGGGCCTAGGATGAGCCGCCGACTGGCATCGTCTAGGCCCAGAACCTTTCGCTGCAGTGAGGTCCCAAGTCCTAGTGCGCTGTTTGGACAATCTAAGCACCAACACAGACAGACTGAAAATACAGGGTGTTGGGATCCAGGGCAAAAGCTGATTTCACTCATTCTCCGCGACGGTCACTCCTCTCTCCATGGTGCTGAGGCCATTAAGACCGCCCCAGCTGCTCTGCTTTGAGCCCATTAATATGATGAACTGATAAGCGAGGCTATGGGCCTACTCCAGCTGCTCCATGTTCAGATCCGTTAACTCAATTTTGGTTTGGAATGTTATTTGCTTCAATTGTTGCCATGTTTTGTGTTTTTTTTCTTGCAAATTTTGTATTGGTCTTTTATTTTTACTTTTGTTTTAATTATGTTCTTCCAGGTTTCTTGCTTTGTGGCTACCTGTGAGTAAGCAAATCTCAAGGTTGTATAATTTATACACTCCTTGATAATAAAATGTACTTGAACTTGAACAAGGTTGCTAGGCAGCAACCGTCTCCAACAATAACTATTGTTAACATTTAATGGGATTATCTTCACTGAGTTCCCTATCATTAAAATGCTGAGCATCATAATTTGATCAAAAACGAACTTCACAGAGCTGCCATGTAAATTGTGGCTCCAAGAGCAGTTCAGGGACAGCAAATTACTTATTTCCTGACATCTCAAATCCTTTAGTTTAACATACACAAAAGCCAAAACTATGTTATCTCCTCCAGTTCTTCCCCTGTTGTCTTTTCTGTAGGCCTACAATTGTATTTCTTGTTTAATCACCCAACCTCTTTTTCTTCTGATATTTGTGACACTAATTCTATAACACAGACATTCCATCATCCTCATTTTCTCTTATGATGTGCATATGTGAATATGAATTGAATAATTAATTTGGGGGCGAGTTACTAGATTACAAACTATCCAAACGTGGGGACATTACCATAAGGTACAAATACAATAATGGATTGGATCATCTTGGAATGAGCCAACTATCCAGATTCATTCTGCCAATAGTTTGTTTTCTGAATGTGGGCAAATGGTTATTTTTATTATGTACTGTCTATATATTTTCTATTGAATAATACCATGTGTAATTCTGAGAATACCCAATGTTTTCATATAGTAAGCTTGTGTAATTGACACATGGTGAGCCAAATGAGAGGAACCCATACACCCAAAAGAGATCTGAAATGGTAAATGCTAGCTGAACCTTGGGTTGCATATGCTGGAGTCCTGTTGTCAATGGCTTAATGGGCTTTAACAGATGTTAGTCATAGATCTTCAAAAACTATTCAAGCAGATTTAAATCAATATGAATTATATTTTGAAAGCAAAAGAGTAACAAAATGCAGTAAAATGTAGGAAATGATTTATAATGTTAAAATTAATCAAATAAAGCATTGGGCCTTCAACAGATCAGATATTTCACACAGAAAGCAAGAGGGAAAAATAAGGATTGATCCATGTACAGCTGCTACTTCCTATGGTTACTCTGGGGAAAGGTAAGCTGAAGTTTAAAAGGGGTCTCCACGGTTAATGGGAAGGGAAAAAAATGATGAAAACAAATCAAACTATACTTGAGAGATGCGTTGAACTTATTCATTATCCATGCTCCTGATTTTACATTCAACTTGAACAAATCGAAAAATCACTTCCCTTTTTGTCAAGCTGTAAAATACCTTCTAAGAAATGTTTAAATAATCTCAATTCTGCCCTCATTGTTATTAAATTATTAAGTAAGTCACCACTGTTGTTATTTAGTGAGATTCTTCTCAGCCAGCAGACCATTTGAACTTTCCGGCTACATGAAGATATCAGAAAGAATAGACTTACGTAACACAAGGTGGCACAACTTCTCCTTGAGGAGAGCATGGTTCTTGATCCTCCAGCTGTGGACATTCTTTTCCGCCACCAACTGGAAACTGGTTAACACTGGATGTTCTGGTACGAAATCCTTTCGGAGATGTTGCACTGTAGCAAGTCTTTGAACAAGGGCTCCACTCAGACCATTCTGATGTTTGACAGTCCTTTGGGACTACACAGGACTGGAAAGTGATTGGCAACTTATGTTGTGTGCAGTGGCTGAAAAAAGACAAACATTTAATCAGTTTAAAACACAAACATGAGAAAATCTGCAGATGCTGGAAATCCAATGCAATGCACACAAAATGCTGGAGGAAATCAGCAGGCCAGGCAGCATCTATGGAAAAGAGTAAGCAATTGACTTTTCAGGCCAAGACAATTCATCAGGCCTAAAAAAAGGTCTCAGCCCAAAATATCAAATGTTTACTCTTTTCCATAGATGCTGCCAGGCCTGCTTGGCTCCTCCAGCATTTTATGAGTGTCGCTTATATAGTTTAAAGCCATCTTAGATCATAAGACCATAAAACATGGGAGTAGAATTAGGATATTCAGCCCATCAAGCCTGCTCTGCCTTTCTATCATGGCTGTTTAATTATCCCTCTTAAACCCATATTCCTACCTTCTCTCTGTAACCTAGGGCACCCTGTCTAATCAAGAACCTATCAACTTCCACCTTAAATATATGCAACTACATAGCCTCCACACAGCATCTGTGTTCATGAATTCCACATATTCACCACTCTCTGCTTAAATGAATTCTTCCTCATCTCTATTCTAATGGCACATCTTTCAATTCTGAGTTTCTGCCCTCTGATTCAAAACTACCCCCAAAAAAGGACACATCTTCGCATCCGCTCTATCTACGCTTTTCAATATTGGATAGGTTTCAATGACAACCCCCTCCCCCCATTCTTCTAAATTCCAGCGAGCAGAGGCCCAGAGTCATCAAACACTCCTCATAAGTTAACTCTTTCATTCCTGGGATAATTCTCATGAATCTCCTCCAGACCCTCTTCTTCTAAACCACATTGAGTAAATGCCCAGGGTCATCAAACACTCCTCACATGTTAACCCGTTCATTTCCGGGTTCATTTTTGTGAACCTCCTCTGGACCCTCTCCAAGCTCACCCTCCCTTAGATATGTGGCCCAAAACTGCTCACCAACTCCAAATTTTAGAAAACAGTATATGAGTTGAATTGTTTCCTGCTCAAATACTTAATAAAATAATTTGCAACAGTTTTGAAATGAAGCTAAACACTACTGATTACAAAATATCAACACACCCACATTAATCAAGAAACTCACACACCAGCCACACACATTGAGCCTACACCTCCCACTCCCTGGAAAGGTTTCATCATCTTTGAAGACATAAACAAAATCAGTGGCATAAGTGAAACAACTCATCAAGCCCTAGCAGAGTAAAATTATGTTTGTAAACTTGTAACAGAAGTTTAAATTGTTGATTCTCAATTGTGATGGTATTAATGGACAATTGTTTCAAAGAAAAATATAGCACAGACTAGGCTGAACAGTTATTGAGAAGCCTTTTGATTGTAATTAACATTGAAGAATGTTGTTTTCCTCCACTGTTATTTTGATCAGATGGGAGCCAGTTACAAGCACATGATTGTCTTTACTCACATTTCAGAATGCTCTGTTAAGTACTGAAGGATCTATACATTTGAAGAACTATAGAATTGCAGGACAGATTTGGTACAGAAAGGAGCTGGTTGTCCCATCATGCCTGTTCTGTTTCTACTCTGGTTCAACTCATTAATTCCCTTCCAGAATTTCTTCTGCACATTCTTGAAAATCTTTCTTCACCAGATGTTTATGAATTCCCTCCCAAAGGCCATAATAAAACCCGCCTCCACCTCACTTGCTGGCAAAGCATTCTGGATTCCAATCTCAAACTATATAAAAAAAGTTCTTCCACATCCCACTGTTAATTCTCTTTCTTTTTATTTTAGCCCTCTATTTCTCAAACCTTCCACTAATGGAAACAACTTCCTACCATCCAATCTGTATAGACTCTTCATTATTTTATATTGTTCTATCCTATCTCTTGAAAGAAAATTTCTCAACCTCTTTAATCTGCCCTCGTAATTCTAATCCCTCATTC